>NC_135214.1:11098849-11196349 GCF_052324685.1 Brachyhypopomus gauderio
TCATAACCTTAATGTGCTTACTGTACACCTCACAACCTTAATGTGCTTACTGGACACCTCACAACCTTAAGTTGCTTACTGAACACCTCATAACCTTAATATGCTTACTGAACAATCTTAATGTCACTCAGCGCAATGTTTTCAAAGTCTTGCTCAGCACAAAACTCATGGACTTTGGTCTTTGGTGCAGTGCTGTATCTTTTTGTGTATTTTAAATATTTATAATGCACTGAAATGAGCAGAACTGGTAAAATCAGACATGTCTTCTGTTCAGTGTAGATATAAATAAAAACCCAGCTATTAAAGTTAGTAGTAATACCAGATCTTCTCTGTTTTAGATAAGAAATTACTTCCTTCTAATCTCTAATCTTGTAATCTCATATCTGATGTCTTAGTAGATAACCCCCTTAATCCTGCTTATGGTGAAAGAGTTCAGGTAGGTAACTGTGTGTAGATCATGTTTTCGGATGCATCTATAGTAATAAAGAAAGATGATAAAGAAGAATAATGCTTTTTTCAATATGCAATTGTAATCTATTCTTTTCAAGGAAATGATATATTGTGTTTGGGATAAAGACTCTGGCATGTGAAAGGGGTAACTAGCAGTGTAACACTGTAACAGTAACTCTGACAGTGTAACATTAACAATGTAACTCTCACAGTGTAACAGGGTCAGGGTTACTGCAAATGGTTAGGGTCAGGGTTACTGCAGGATGGTTAGGTTCATGGTTACTGCAGACGGTTTGGGTCAGGGTTACTGCAGAACAGTTAAGGTCAGGGTTATTGTAGAACGGTTAAGGTCAAGGTTACTGCAGACGGTTAGGGTCAGGGTTACTGCAGACGGTTAGGGTCAGGGTTACTGCAGACGGTTTGGGTCAGGGTTACTGCAGATGGTTAGGGTCAGGGTTACTGCAGAACGGTTAGGGTCAGGATTACTGCAGAACAGTTAATGTCAGGGTTACTGTAGAACGGTTTGGGTCAGGGTTACTGCAGAACAGTTAATGTCAGGGTTACTGCAGACGGTTAGGGTCAGGGTTACTGCAGACGGTTTGGGTCAGGGTTACTGCAGATGGTTAGGGTCAGGTTTACTGCAGATGGTTAGGGTCAGGGTTACTGCAAATGGTTAGGGTCAGGGTTACTGCAGACGGTTAGGGTCAGGGTTACTGCAGATGGTTAGGGTCAGGGTTACTGTAGAACGGTTAGGGTCAGGTTAGTCACTGCATGCTCTGACCTCTGGTGCATGCAGGCTGTTTAAACACAGCACACATGAACAGAACCAACAGGAACACAAGGCTCACCAGACAGCAAGGAAAATTATCTGAGTTTATTTGACAATTTATTTATTTACTTTATTTATTTACTTTAAATATCTATTTACATATAGGATGTTTACATATCGCCCGTTACATATGGGCAGTTGCAAAGGGGCATTTACATATGTCCTTTTCCATATGGCCATTTGCATATGTGCCAATACATATGGCTCATTTAGATACAGACCATTTACATATGGCCTGTTTAAATATGGATAATTTACATATGAAGATTTACATATAGGCTGTTACATATACTGTAAATAGTTTTCACCACTCTAGATTTGCATGGCAACTGAAATTGAGCTTAATAATGTTTATTTGTTTCCATTCAAGTTCTTTTCCAGAGATGAGATTTTATAAGGACTTTTTTGTGTCATTTTCCTCTTGAAGAAAGGAGACATACAATTTCATAAGGTGGACTTTTGTTTATAAGAGGGACTTTCTTTTATGCTGTTTTTATAATAATAGATACTTTTATCAATCTCTGACAACAGTGTACATGTATTGCTCATATACACAAAGACCTCAGACTGCCATTCAGGGTCATTTGTGACACAGGGCAGCAAGAAGACCATCACCTGTTAATGGAACAAAAGGATCAAAAGGATCAAACTAAGAGCAGCAAATAGTAATTAAACTAGAAATTAAAATAGTAATTTGCCTTCTGCAGTCTGTGCACAGCTGAAGAGCCACCATCACCACCAACAGCTCTTCTAAGTGTTCAAACTAGGGAATTGACCATGAACAGCTGTATGAAATGTTAAAACAAGGGGATTGCAGAGATAATGTTCAAGAAGGGTCACATGACCTTTTTTCAGCACCAAAGCAGGCATCATTCTGCCACCCTTATAGCGCCATCCTTATAGCTCCATCCTTATAGCTCCACACTTATAGCTCCACCCTTATAGCTCCACCCTTATTTCTCCATCCTTATAGCTCCACCCTTATTTCTCCATCCTTATAGCTCCACCCTTATTTCTCCATCCTTATAGCTCCACCCTTTGCTAACCTTTAGATCATTCTTAATCACACCATTAACATTCAAACAGAGCACCATACCATTGTTCATATCTGGAAATGACAGCCATGCCAGCAAGTGTATTTAATTAAATATAGAAAACATTTGCAGTACATTTTTCAAAGTGCAAACCCTGTGCATGCACCAACAAGTAGAACTACTCTGAGGAATAATCAGTTTTCAAATATTCGAGGGTACATGACATTAAGACATTATTATAATTGAAGTCATTAATTAAGACATAGTAGCAGAACACATGACATTAAGATGCACCAAGAAAAGTATTTAAAATGCGAAACATCGGGACATTTCTTCAGGACATTTCTTCGGGACATTTCTTTGGGACGTTCTTTCGGGACGTTCAGGGTCATCTATCTAAAATGATTATGTTCTTCATCAGCTCAGGGAAATGAAAGCGTCAGATCAGTCTGACCATACGGATTCATGTTAGCTGTGTGGGTATATGCTACACCACGGGCTTCACATGCCGTCAGGGAAGCTGGCCCAACACAGCGGAAGCATCTTCCACAGATGGCGCTCATTTGCATATGGTAACGTTTGTTTATTTAGGGCAGACTGCCTCAGCTGCTGAACGTTAGATCGCTGAATTCGTCTGTGTATTGTAACCCGGGTTAAGAGTGAATGGAAAAGATTTGGCTAGTGTGCATTTTCACAGAGAGCATCCCTCCCAGGCTGAAGGTGGGCAGAACCTGACATGCTGTGGCCTCTGGGGAGCACCAACACTGAAGGCTGTGCAGTGTTGATGTGCTGTGGTCTCTGGAGAAGGCTGTGAGGTGCTGTGGTCTCTGGAGAAGGCTGTGCAGTGCTGTGGTCTCTGGAGAAGGCTGTGCGGTGCTGTGGTCTCTGGAGAAGGCTGTGTGGTGCTGAGGTGATGAAGGCTGTGCACTGCTGTGGTCTCTGGTGGAGGTTGTAAAGTACTGTACTAACTTTGAGTATGAGTCAATTTAATTTATATAGCATATATTTAATATAAATAGCATTATACTGTATATTTATATAACATTTTCTAAGACAAATTAGCAATGTGCAGTACACCCAAAGTCAAAAAGAATAAAACAGACACAGAAAAACAAAACTTTCATGAAGCTCACATGCATGGGGAGTTTAAACTGTTCTTTTTGTTCGTCTCTCTGCTACATATCTTTGCTGTTAATTACCTTATTATTAAGTGCTGTTTCTAGCACTGCATAATTATGGGTAAACAGAGTCCCGCCCACACACAGATGCAGGCGATGCTGTTTCAACACTTCTAGTCTTCCTCACATCATACTTCACGGGAGCGACTGAAGAGTACAGGACTGTTTTTAATCAACAATCCAACATCAAAATACACACACACACACACACACACACACAGAGTACATTATGTGTATTCAGCATATATTAACACTGCCACTGCTCCTGCTGGGGTCATAGAGCACATCATGTTCAGGGCTGCACTATTTTTGCTGGTTAAAAAGGTGATTGACAGCTACTCAGTTTATAAACTTATTTACTAAAAAATAAATGAGGAAATAAGTAAGTAAGAAATAGGATCTGCAGGAATAATGGGGATCTGAGGGCCCTCTCAGTAATAATGGGGATCTGAGGGCCCTCTCAGTAATAATGGGGATCTGAGGGCCCTCTCAGTAATAATGGGGATCTGAGGGCCCTCTCAGTAATAATGGGGATCTGAGGGCCCTCTCAGTAATAATGGGGATCTGAGGGCCCTCTCAGTAATAATGGGGATCTGAGGGCCCTCTCAGTAATAATGGGGATCTGAGGGCCCTCTCAGTAATAATGGGGATCTGAGGGCCCTCTCAGTAATAATGGGGATCTGAGGGCCCTCTCAGTAATAATGGGGATCTGAGGGCCCTCTCAGTAATAATGGGGATCTGAGGGCCCTCTCAGTAATAATGGGGATCTGAGGGCCCTCTCAGTAATAATGGGGATCTGAGGGCCCTCTCAGTAATAATGGGGATCTGAGGGCCCTCTCAGTAATAATGGGGATCTGAGGGCCCTCTCAGTAATAATGGGGATCTGAGGGCCCTCTCAGTAATAATGGGGATCTGAGGGCCCTCTCAGTAATAATGGGGATCTGAGGGCCCTCTCAGTAATAATGGGGATCTGAGGGCCCTCTCAGGGTTGGAGACCCCAGAGTCAAACCTGCTCATTTTAAACAGCATATTCTGACATGACATTCCACACTTTCTATTTCTCCAGAAACTTTCAGCCAATAGTGTGTTTTTTTTTCTTTTTCGCTTGAGTAATACCTTTTCCCATGGAGAGAAAATTAAGTTCTTATCTTTCTGAGGTAGATTTAGATGCTCTGATTCCAAACACAGGCAGAGAGTGTTTGAATGGTCATTTCATACCAAGCAAGTAACTTGGAAGCTCTTGTCAAATACAGATTGTGACTTCCTCTCCGAGGGGACCCAGACTCTATCTGTGGAATAGGAAGTGTGCAACGGGTAAATAACTTGTGGTTTACAGAAGGTGGCGGATGCTGATTCCCCAGAGATATATGACTGCAACAAACACACGCACGCACGCATAACACACACACACACACACACACACACACACACACACACACACACACACAATGCATGGTCTGTTTAAAATACAGTGTGGCCGCTACAGTACTGCAGAGGATCCCCTGCTAGTTCATTATTTCGCCAGGCTGCACCCAGAAGTGAGGCGCGTGCTAACGGTCTCTGCCCTTCTTAACATTTCCTCTAACACCGTGTGCAGAGCTGCATCTAATTAACACTCACAATCTGCCTGTGAACAATGACATAATGAGTAACAAAGGGTGCCGTCACCTTCGGCGACCAGAGCTCAGTGCCTCCCTCCAGGAAAACTGATGCTCCTGTGATTTCCAAGGTGTTGGGGGATGAAGAATTGGAAGGAGAATGAGATGGAGAATGAGATGGAGAATGAGATGGAGATGGGATGGAGATGGGATGGACAATGATGATTTCAGCTACTTCTGTTGACAATCTGGATTTGTGTCCCTAACTTGTGTGACCCTAATTTAAAACTGAGGGAAGGGAAGAGGTTGTTAGCCAGTGCCTGTAAGCACCGTTATCTCATTTACAAGAGCTCTGCTGTATTAACAGCAGTGGATTGTGAGTGAAAAATCTATTGTCCAGAGTGTTGATGGTAAACGCCTGTTTCTACACCGAGAGGAGCCAATTCCACTGTATTTCTTTCCGAGATGAAAGTCAGTGCTCACAGCATGGCAACCACAGCCCAACAATACTCCCTATGAATAATAGAGCACGTCTGCTTGGTTTTTTCTTTCTGGAGAGAGTATTACAAACTGCTGCTGTGCTTGCTAATCTGTTATCATTTGAAGATAAGAGACGCCCCGGTTTGGAACAAAACGCATCTTGTGGAGTCGATGTGAGCAGAGAGCAAGGTCAACAGATCGAGTGCAGTTTGGAGCAGCCTTCCCTCCGAGCAGGAGATCTGTCCGGAGTCCCGTACACACCGCACCAAACGAGTGGAGGCCTTCACTTCCAGAAAGTGAAACACCTCAACACCTCAACCGAGACTCTACGACAGCTTCCTGGCACCTGTTTCCCTACAGGAAGAGACCCACTGACTTGTGGTCTGCAAATGCATAATGAAGTATTAGTTATGAGCCAAGGATTCGTTTCCCTGCACACGGGACGCACCCTGTTCTGTAGTAGTAGTGACTCACCCACGCCACAATCCTCTCTGGATTCTCTTTCATGTTGTGGAGTCGTCTGTGTCACGGTGAGTAAGTCACCAGCGCTTGGCCAGAGGTGCATTCCTGAACAAACAAGAAATGAAGTCACCCTAAAGCCATTAAGCTAACATTGTTCAACTGACATTTGTTCAATTGCCTGATTTCATGTGTAGTGCAAAGCAGGCAATTGTAAGGATCGTTATATAGTTGGTTATGGATATCCTCATGACCTATGCTGGCCTGTGCAATAGAATTTGTTTGCAATGGAATCAACGCGTTTGTTAATTGTAACAGAGATAAATATAGTACATTTAACTTGCTTCTGCTCCTTCTCATATTGTTGGTTGTAGGTAAGCAGGATAAGGATAAGTAAACACAGCATCAAATCCCCCTACAATGTGTTATGACCACAGTGGAAGTTTAGGACTATTTTTTACAGTAGTATTTATGCCTGTGTCAGGCAACATACACAGTAGGGCTTTAAACACTGATTTGCTGTGTGTTATTAATCATTTCTTCCACATGTTTCTTTTGCTGTGTCACAGCTCACAGATACACTAGTTCTTTCTTAGCTTTCTGTCCAGTTGCTTTCAGCTGTGCAGGTTTCTGCTTGGTGGTTTAGTGTGTGTTATTTTTTTTTATTTTTAGAATCCGATCACATCTTTCCACTGGACTCCGCCACTGTATACATACGCCCAGACTCAGCTGAATAAAATCCACAGCTAGTTACAGAACACCAAGGGCAGAAGAACAATCCAGTAGGTTTGCTGGATCTCAGTGACAGCAACACTTGCCACTGCTGCATGTAGACACACACTGTGTGTGGGCGAGGTCCCCACACAACACAACCAACCATTTCCCATTAAACTGGAGAGGCTGTGGAACTCCCTGTCTTACGGACACACTCCGAGCTTTTCTTGTTTACAGCAGCAACCCTGCTGGGGACACCGATCTCATCACCCAGCCCGGTCGCGCTGGACTCGGTCCAGTCAACCAGCGCCAGGCTGGCTGTGATGGAGGCGAGACACGCACGCCAGCTGATTATGATGCAGCACCGTGGGTGGGCACATCGGGCACGGTGCCACTCTCCTACAGCCAGACGGTCGGAGCCAGAGAGGGTGGGGTGACCCGACGGGCCGGATGCTGCGTGGAGCCCGAGGTGGAGAGGAAGGCCGGGCAGATCCGCCTTCCTGCCCCAGACCCGCGGGAGGCACGGTGTGGTCGGTGCCTGGACCCCTACACTTTCTCTCCTTTTATTCCCACTGAATGGCTAATCTATTTTCAGCGGTTTCTGGTGAAATGTTTTTAGAAATAACTAGAGTCGCACATAATGGGCAGGATCCAGTAATTTGTCTGAATAATTTCGGACAATGATTTCAAATTTCTAGCACTCTTTTTTTTTTTTTTTTTTCTTTTTCAAAAAATGTTTCAAAGGCAGAGATTTCTGCGCACATAATTATACATTTATCATCTTTATCTGCAGCAGGCAAGCATATGCAATATCTTAAACTCCACTATACAACCCTTTATCGTCCACCTATGACCATTTCTGCTGATGACGCTCCTCACATTTCATGCCATTGCAGGTCCTCTCATGGTCTGCGTTTCAGTGATGGCGGCTTGATGATCTAATCTCGACTGTCGTCTGCTGTTCTGAGAATAGTATGTTTAGGCAGAGCCCAACTAGAATCTGGCCCGAGTATCAGCTACCCTTAGGCTTGAGGGCCTAAAATAAAATGGTGGCATTTGCAGATGTGCAATATTTCATCTCATTACTGTGTCGAGTGGTGAAATGATCATATTGGTCTTAATTCCACTGTGAGCTTTGTGCTTAATCACGATGGGATGACAGATGAGTTTTTGCCTTCAGCCTAAAAGCCTCATTCATCAGTGGTATTGATGTATACCTCTGATTCCTTAACCTCAGAAACTCTGTGATCCAGCATAGCACTACTTGGAAATATAGGAATCACAAAGACAGAAGCACACAAGGAACATGTGCTTTTTGAGACTGTCAGAATAGAAAGTGCGTTTGACAGTAGTGTTTCTTTTGGCGTATGTATTTATTCAGGCCCTATGCGCTCTGAAGCAGTGATACCTGTCAAGGTGTTTTGTAAAGCAGATTAGCAGCTGCATGTCAAAACCAAAGGCTGGATAATGTTAATCTCAAAATGAAAAGAACGTCATGCGCTGTAAATGTGAACCCTTGAAAAAACAAATGATAGAAAATGGGACCCATGGAATAATCAGCGCAGGGTTGTCACGGTTTCCGTTTGTCCCGCCCCCTCTGCTACCCAGATATTGCCGTTCTGTGTGCTCAGAACTTCAGCCAGAGCAAAGCTTCTGAAACAAATGGCTGTGTTTTTATCTCCGCCTCCAGACTTCAGCATCTGAGCACAATCAGGTAGTGACTGATTCAACCTGTCACCTTAGCAGATTCCTACCGCATTATTTCACTGTATGCTCTCCTCTCCTCCCCTCCCCTCTCAACTTCCCTCCTCTCCTCCCATATCCTCTCATCTTCTCTCCTCTCCTTTCTTCTCCTCATATTCTCCCCTCTCCTCTCATTTTCTGTCCTCTCCTCTCCTCCCCTCCCCTCTCAACTTCCCTCCTCTCCTCCCATATCCTCTTATCTTCTCTCATCGCCTCTCCTCCCTTTATCTTCTCTCCTCTCCTCCCCTTTCCTCTCTTCATCTTCTCTCCTCTCCTCCCCTTTCCTCTCCTCTCCTCCCCTCTCCTTCCATGGTAATTGGCAGCTGACAGGTTTGGACAGCAGTGAGATGTAGGTTAAATTTCCTTTTCTCCCAGAGTTGGTGTCCAAATCAGTCAGACCCATTTGATGTACGAACACAGATGTTGTTTCATTGTCAAACATCAAAACTGAGTTTGATTTTTCAAAGGGAGACACATACCAGTTACACTCAGTACGTTTTAGAAAGAAGGTACTTTATTCAGCATCCATCAGATAACACACAAAATGTGGATCGTTTTAGTAACCAGAGGCTGGTCCTTACATCTGTACTGGGAGAAACACATCACTGCAGGACCTGCCCATGTGGTTCAGTACTGGCCAGCTGTGAATTACTGCACAAAAGAGGCCAAGAAGATATACAAGAAGTAATTAAGGGCACAGTTATAGCAGCTCACCCCTTACTTTTTACCTATTCTGTTGTTTTACAGCCTGTATTTTAAATGTATTTAATAGTTGCTGCTAAGTCTAAGTTGCTAAAGTGATATATATATATTGGGTAATAAAAAACTGAAAATTGACATATGTATTCACTCCCTTCTGAACCCATAAGAAGTCACATGCTGAGTGAAATAAAGTCACCTGTGTGCAGTTGAAGTCTCACTATAGACACTTTTCTGAAAGGCCCTAGAAGCTGCAACAACATTAAACAAGAAGCACCACCAACCAAACAACATCATGACGACCAAGGAGATCTCCACACAACTCAAGAATAAAGTTGTTGAGAAGAACAAATCAGGGTTGGGTTTTAAATACATATCCAAATCTCTGATGAGCCCCTGGAGCACGGTCAAAACATCATGGGACTCGTAGATCTTATGCAATACAACCATATACCATCTTGTCATACCTTTCCTGTTATGATGTTCCTGTCATGCCTTTCCTGTTAATTTTATCTTGCTGATGTTTTAATAAGCTCTAGTTCATCTAATGCATGGCCCACTGAATGTAACATTAGTACAACTCATTCTTTCACTACCTAACTTGTTTTCTAGCTAGTTCACACACTAGACAGCTAGTATATTCACTTAGCTCACACATCAAAGATAGGCTATAATAGCAGCAAATGCAGAATGATCAGATAGCTGGGCTCTGGCTGTCTCACTCAATCACTACGCGACTTGAGTTCTGTATCCATCACATTGTGACAACCGCATAAACATGGTGTCTGCTTTATCTAGCATGCGCTAGATCACTAGCTACCTAGTTGGCTAGCTATATAACGCACCTGGAGTGAATCATGCCAACCCAGATGACACTTTAGGTTACTGAATGTAGCAAACAAGCTAGCTAGAATAACTAAATTGCCCATGCTAATGAATCAGTAAACAATTACTTGCAGTTTACCAGCCAATGTTATGGGTAAACTCTGGTAGCCACAACAACACAATCTGCTTTATCCACCAAACTGCACGAAATAGCCATAGGAACCATCTTACCATCTACTACTGTAAATGTCAATGTCAAGATTAGCGATTATATAAAATTCTGAGCTTCACTTTAGCAGCCCCAGAGGACATTTGTTTTTCAAAACTGCAGCAAAATGTACCTGACAATAGGTATTTGTGGCCTGCTAAAATGTGGTCAGAGGTATGTATAACCCATGAGACCAGGTTGCTTATATTATAGAGGGGGTAAACACCTGAATGAGAAATCTGAGAGTTTGCACAGGAACGGTTGTGTTTACTCTGACACAGTAGTATAATCTGAAGAGCACGAACGCTGTAAATAGCACACTCACTGTTTCCAAATGAGAGCACAAGGTTGAGGTGTATCAGCACACACTACATGAACAGCGAGGTTTGAGTGGTATGAGTGAGGACTCTTTCTAAAGGAATTCTTAAACAGCTTTTGACAGTCGTGAGCTTAAAAATGTGACTATGTAACTATGAAAGGTTTTTGCCTTTTGGAAAGATTCCTAAATGTTCACAGCACAGTAAAGACGACTGTCCTGTAAAAAAAAAAGCCACAAGTTCAAATCCATTTGTGGTGGTGGACACCCAGCTGTTTCCTCCACGTGCAGTGCCCTTTTACTGAATTAGAAATGTCTCTAAAACTTGAGTGGGAGCACAGCAGTTTCCATTTCTGGGTCCAATTTTACAGAACCCAGTCTTAGCAGCACCAGGTAGTACCTCTGAATGCCGCTTCTTTAAATAACTCATGGTTTTCATTCCTAGTTGAGGGGCCCCAGTTGTCTCTCTTTTTCCTGTTCTAACATGCGATCACATATCTGTCAGGCACTTCTACATGGCACAGCCACTGTCTTTCCTCCAGAGTAGGCGGAAACGTCTTCTTTGTATCTTTTCAAAATCCCTTCTCCTCACATAATGCAGATCTAAAATGTTATAATAATGTTATTCTATAATTTATGGTGGCTACTGAAAACATTTAATTACAATGTTGGAGCATGTGGTTTGATTCGCTACTGGATTTTTCTAGAAGATTCGACCTGACGTGTCGTCCTTGGCCGTAAAGCATTGTCTACTGCAGCCGTTTATACTGGAATGTTTTTAGCAATATTTCTGCTTTCATGCTGTATGTAGAAGAGCATTCAAAAGCCCATCGGCTCTTATAAAAGCAACTGCTATAAAGGAAATGACATCATAAAGGAAATCCAGTGAAGGTCTTTCCTGAAGTGCAGCTCAGCACATTGAGAGCTGCTTCAGCGCTGATCTTCTGGAGTCCTGCTTCTCCACCTTGCTCTCTTATTGACCAGCAGCTGACACTTCTCTTCATATGACCTTCTCCACCCCCAACTAAATCTTCAATTACTGGGAAATAACCACCACAGCATCAACATAATTTCTAACACATTGCTGTTATCACGTGCTCTTCACTGTGAATTTGCTAGGTGCATTTAACACTACAGATGGTGATTTTGTGTAATGGAAAATAGTTCAGAACATACAATAATAGCATTTTTCTTGAACTGTTGTTGTTATAATGAAAACTATGTAAGTGTGTGTTGCGCTGTATGCTGTGATATTGGAACTCAGACTGTAACCTTCTGCTGGTGGATGCTGGTCATTACACTGGTTTACTGGGAATAACTCCTTCCTCTTATGAGATGGGTAGTGTAATATAGCCAATGTCTCCTAAAACCTGTATATACTCTCTCACTATCTTTCCCCCTTTCGCTCTGTCTCACTATATCTTGCTGTCTTTCTATATATATCTTTATCTCTCTTTCTCTGAATTGGCTGACTCCATTGGTCTGAGGACTTCTCTGCTAAAACAGGCCATCTCTTCTAAGAGGCCTCTGTATATCCCCACTAACTCAAGGCTTCAAACAGGAAGTTGGAGAGTTATTTCAGTCCCTAATGGACTGAGGTCTCTTATCTGTCTTTATGATCAGTTGATTAAGTAACGAGTTGCTTCCTGGGACGGCTGCGCAGGTTCAGGCTTTGAGGTTACCTCAAGGTGAGATGTAATCTGCCCAGTGTCTGCTGGGCCAAGTGTAATTACACTCAAGGGTTTTTTAAGATGAGCTGTAGATGTTAAAAATGGTGGGCAGGAGGTTCAGGAAGGAGAAATAACTTAGGACCCAAGAAAGTCTCACATTTGTCATGTTAACTGCACTGTCAGAGCCATGTGGCCATACACCTGCTGGGGTTGCTTATCTCCTCTTTGTTTGAGGGGGATCTGATCACCCTCCAGTTCCTGCTCTGGTGAGAGTAATTCTACTAGTGAGATGTTCAGGTCTTTTCTCACTACTCACACAGTTCTGCAGGCCTGTGTCTCATTTGCCCAGAGACAGGTGCAGGTATTACACCGCCTCACTCGCACACCTAACTGGGTTATTCTATTAGACCTACTTCCAGTTTGTTGATGTGCAGTGTTGATGGTTGATTTTAAAGCACATACAGTCCATGACCAAGTGTTCATTTTAGCACTGAGCTCTTGTTACTGCACCATTTTATCTTGAACAACACGGTAAAAAGTAAATGTTGAAAAAGGCCGGCAGACAGACACTCTTTATATTACAGTGTAATGGGTGAAAGGTTGAAGACACAGTGGAGGCTGGTGGAATGAAATAAAGTATATTACCAGAGAAATGCAGTTAGGGGTCTCAACCTGCTCACACCTGCACACCGCTGCACCCATCTGCTCACCTCTGCACACACCTGTTCACCTCTGCACACCTCTTCACCCACCTGCTCACCTCTGGACACCTCTTCACCCACCTGCTCACCTCTGCACACCTCTGCACACACCTGCTCACCTCTGGACACCTCTTCACCCACCTGCACGCCTCTGCACACCTCTTCACCCACCTGCTCACCTCTGGACACCTCTTCACCCACCTGCTCACCTCTGTACACCTGCACACCTCTGCACACACCTGCTCACCTCTGCACACCTCTTCACCCACCTGCTCACCTCTGGACACCTCTTCACCCACCTGCACACCTCTGGACACCTCTTCACCCACCTGCTCACCTCTGCACACCTCTGCACCCACCTGCTCACCTCTGGACACCTCTTCACCCACCTGCTCACCTCTGCACCCACCTGCTCACCTCTGGACACCTCTTCACCCACCTGCTCACCTCTGCACACCTCTGTACACCTGCTCACCTTTGCACACCTGCACACACCTGCTCACCTCTGCTGCACACACAGGTTTTTTGTGCATCACTTTTCGAATTGGAACTTTGCTGCTCTCATTCTCTCTCACTTTCACTCTCTCTTGCTTTCACTCTCTCTCACTCTTTCTTTGCAACTTTCAGTCTCTCTGACTATATCTTTTAATCTGTCTTCCACACTTTCTCACTTCCTACCTTTGCTTTTCTCTAGCACACACACACAGACACAGACACCACAAGAAATGTCAGTAACAGGACCCACGCCATGAATGCCACTTGCCCAGTTATCAGGTGTGTAATGAAAGGTTTTCTTTCCAGTTCAGTTCTGTTGTAAGCATCCAGCAGACTGCGTGTGTCAGCCAGAGAGACTGATCTGTCAGACCTTCTGGACGGAGAGTAGAGAGGTACCTGCTTGTCACATTTACCAGGGATAAAAACACCATTGAAATGCCATGGTAAGCCCAAGGTTCTGTTCAGGAGACACCTGCTCACCTCTGGACACCTCTTCACCCACCTGCTCACCTCTGCACACCTCTGCACACACCTGCTCACCTCTGGACACCTCTTCACCCACCTGCACGCCTCTGCACACCTCTTCACCCACCTGCTCACCTCTGGACACCTCTTCACCCACCTGCTCACCTCTGTACACCTGCACACCTCTGCACACACCTGCTCACCTCTGCACACCTCTTCACCCACCTGCTCACCTCTGGACACCTCTTCACCCACCTGCACACCTCTGGACACCTCTTCACCCACCTGCTCACCTCTGCACACCTCTGCACCCACCTGCTCACCTCTGGACACCTCTTCACCCACCTGCTCACCTCTGCACCCACCTGCTCACCTCTGGACACCTCTTCACCCACCTGCTCACCTCTGCACACCTCTGTACACCTGCTCACCTTTGCACACCTGCACACACCTGCTCACCTCTGCTGCACACACAGGTTTTTTGTGCATCACTTTTCGAATTGGAACTTTGCTGCTCTCATTCTCTCTCACTTTCACTCTCTCTTGCTTTCACTCTCTCTCACTCTTTCTTTGCAACTTTCAGTCTCTCTGACTATATCTTTTAATCTGTCTTCCACACTTTCTCACTTCCTACCTTTGCTTTTCTCTAGCACACACACACAGACACAGACACCACAAGAAATGTCAGTAACAGGACCCACGCCATGAATGCCACTTGCCCAGTTATCAGGTGTGTAATGAAAGGTTTTCTTTCCAGTTCAGTTCTGTTGTAAGCATCCAGCAGACTGCGTGTGTCAGCCAGAGAGACTGATCTGTCAGACCTTCTGGACGGAGAGTAGAGAGGTACCTGCTTGTCACATTTACCAGGGATAAAAACACCATTGAAATGCCATGGTAAGCCCAAGGTTCTGTTCAGGAGACAGGTGATGGGTTTTGAAAGAGCCGGAGTGCAGCTCACACTACTGCTATTAACAGTCTGCTACAGGTGAGCAGAGAAGAGTTATACTGAATAAGCGACTTACAGCTGCAGACCAGCGGCTTTGGTTGTGGTATAAAAATAGTTACTGAGCCATGTCTCTGCTTTCTTGCTGTTCTGATCTCATGTTCACAGCAGAATTTTAACAACTCGCTAACATCTTATACATCTCATTTAGCTCTTTATTAGAATGTTTCTCTCTGCAACAGCGTAATCTTGGCAACACAACAAACAGTGTATACTGCAAACTTCATCTTCAAATTTAGCTTGCCGGGTAATGCAATTTTCCATCAAACCGTCGTTCCCCTTAATTGTTGGTTATATAGAAGAGAACGCATGGGCTCCGGCCACCGCTGATAATCCGTTTCTCCTGAAGCAAATTCTATCAGCCATCTGGCGAGGCTGAGTACCTCCTGCTGGTACAACACATATGATAGCCCCCCCAACCCCCAGCCACCTCTGGGCCGGCCGTCATCACCTCCCCCACCGCGCCCGCTTTAGTGGCCATGCTCTCTCAGTTGAAGGTGTGTTATGAAGGTACACCGGGGCGTCCTGCGGGAAGCTTTCATCGAATTACTGCCACGCGAGCGCAGCAGCTGTGATCCCATCCGCGCCGGCACACAGCTGCTAACCGCGAGCACGAGGAACAGCGGCTGAGAGAGATGGAGCGTGGGGCGGCGAGGACCTGTCCCATTTGATAACGGTTGGGAGTCACTGCATTCAGCATCAACAACAGCAACGCTTCCCAATTCGAGAGTTTTCTTTAACAACTAATGTCCAGACATCAAGTGTAACATTCAACCTTTTGTTTCAGGTTCTATATGCATGACTATATGCGAGGATCTAAAACAGGGGTGTTTGTGGTACTGGGTCACAAACATAACTAGGAGGGCAGCTCAGACTTTATAGATGTTTATCCCACCCCTTCTCGCACTTCTATCGTCCCACTTTCACTCTCCCTCTTTCTGCCCCTACTCATTCTGCTTCTGAATGCGTTCACTCTCTCTCTCTCTCTCCCTCCTTCTATCTCTCTCTCCCTCATTCCCTTTCTCTCTGTTCATCTCACTCCTGCTCTCCTCATCTTCGGCCTGCTCTTTCTCTTCTGTCAGGAGAAAAAGTTCATTTTTGTGTAATAATTACATTTCATTTTAATAATAGTGTCAAGCGTACATGCAAAATAATTCCTCTAAGACATTAAACTACTTGAGAATTATATGATTTTAATGCATCATCAGTTTTTACTTGCCAGATAACATAAGCTTGAAAAGTTAACAGTTTACTGGTTATATTCCTCATTTTAAAAGCTGTTATTCCATAGAATAAATGCTTATAAGTGGCTAGTCCTAAAATGTAGACATTATAATGACCTTGTGTTCTACATGGTTGACTTAAGCACCATTATATATGTCCATTTCTCCTGCTGAAAGAAAAGGCATGACTGCAGCTGCAGCAATGAGAGGACGTTGGGTCGTTTTTTAGGGAAACATCGTATCTGTAGTGATTACAAGTGATGCTAGTGTTTGTGAAGTGTCGTGTCTGTATACGAGTGATGCTAGTGTTTGTGAAGTGTCGTGTCTGTAGTGAATACGAGTGATGCTAGTGTTTGTGAAGTGTCGTGTCTGTAGTGTAGCCTATACGAGTGATGCTAGTGTTTGTGAAGTGTCGTGTCTGTATACGAGTGATGCTAGTGTTTGTGAAGTGTCGTGTCTATAGTGTATACGAGTGATGCTAGTGTTTGTGAAGTGTCGTGTCTGTATACGAGTGATGCTAGTGTTTGTGAAGTGTCGTGTCTGTGTACGAGTGATGCTAGTGTTTGTGAAGTGTCGTGTCTGTATACGAGTGATGCTAGTGTTTATGAAGTGTCGTGTCTGTAGTGTATACGAGTGATGCTAGTGTTTGTGAAGTGTTGTGTCTGTAGCTATACGAGTAATGCTAGTCGTGTCTGTAGTGTATACGAGTGATGCTAGTGTTTGTGAAGTGTCGTGTCTGTAGTGTATACGAGTGATGCTAGTGTTTGTGAAGTGTCGTGTCTGTATACGAGTGATGCTAGTGTTTGTGAAGTGTCGTGTCTGTATACGAGTGATGCTAGTGTTTGTGAAGTGTCGTGTCTGTATACGAGTGATGCTAGTGTTTGTGAAGTGTCGTGTCTGTATACGAGTGATGCTAGTGTTTGTGAAGTGTGGTGTCTGTAGTGTATACAAGTGATGCTAGTGTTTGTGAAGTGTCGTGTCTGTATATGAGTGATGCTAGTGTTTGTGAAGTGTCGTGTCTGTAGTGTATACAAGTGATGCTAGTGTTTGTGAAGTGTCGTGTCTGTATACGAGCGATGCTAGTGTTTGTGAAGTGTCGTGTCTGTAGTGTATACGAGTGATGCTAGTGTTTGTGAAGTGTTGTGTCTGTATACGAGTGATGCTAGTGTTTATGAAGTGTCGTGTCTGTAGTGTATACGAGTGATGCTAGTGTTTGTGAAGTGTCGTGTCTGTATACGAGTGATGCTAGTGTTTGTGAAGTGTCGTGTCTGTAGCTATACGAGTGATGCTAGTCGTCTGTAGTGTATACGAGTGATGCTAGTGTTTGTGAAGTGTCGTGTCTGTAGTGTATACGAGTGATGCTAGTGTTTGTGAAGTGTCGTGTCTGTATACGAGTGATGCTAGTGTTTGTGAAGTGTCGTGTCTGTAGTGTAGCCTATACGAGTGATGCTAGTGTTTGTGAAGTGTCGTGTCTGTATACGAGTGATGCTAGTGTTTGTGAAGTGTCGTGTCTGTAGTGTATACGAGTGATGCTAGTGTTTGTGAAGTGTCGTGTCTGTATACGAGTGATGCTAGTGTTTGTGAAGTGTCGTGTCTGTATACGAGTGATGCTAGTGTTTGTGAAGTGTCGTGTCTGTGTACGAGTGATGCTAGTGTTTGTGAAGTGTCGTGTCTGTATACGAGTGATGCTAGTGTTTATGAAGTGTCGTGTCTGTAGTGTATACGAGTGATGCTAGTGTTTGTGAAGTGTTGTGTCTGTAGCTATACGAGTAATGCTAGTCGTGTCTGTAGTGTATACGAGTGATGCTAGTGTTTGTGAAGTGTCGTGTCTGTAGTGTATACGAGTGATGCTAGTGTTTGTGAAGTGTCGTGTCTGTATACGAGTGATGCTAGTGTTTGTGAAGTGTCGTGTCTGTATACGAGTGATGCTAGTGTTTGTGAAGTGTCGTGTCTGTATACGAGTGATGCTAGTGTTTGTGAAGTGTCGTGTCTGTATACGAGTGATGCTAGTGTTTGTGAAGTGTGGTGTCTGTAGTGTATACAAGTGATGCTAGTGTTTGTGAAGTGTCGTGTCTGTATACGAGCGATGCTAGTGTTTGTGAAGTGTCGTGTCTGTAGTGTATACGAGTGATGCTAGTGTTTGTGAAGTGTTGTGTCTGTATACGAGTGATGCTAGTGTTTGTGAAGTGTCGTGTCTGTAGTGTATACGAGTGATGCTAGTGTTTGTGAAGTGTCGTGTCTGTATACGAGTGATGCTAGTGTTTGTGAAGTGTCGTGTCTGTAGCTATACGAGTGATGCTAGTCGTCTGTAGTGTATACGAGTGATGCTAGTGTTTGTGAAGTGTCGTGTCTGTAGTGTATACGAGTGATGCTAGTGTTTGTGAAGTGTCGTGTCTGTATACGAGTGATGCTAGTGTTTGTGAAGTGTCGTGTCTGTATACGAGTGATGCTAGTGTTTGTGAAGTGTCGTGTCTGTATACGAGTGATGCTAGTGTTTGTGAAGTGTCGTGTCTGTATACGAGTGATGCTAGTGTTTGTGAAGTGTTGTGTCTGTAGTGTATACGAGTGATGCTAGTGTTTGTGAAGTGTCGTGTCTGTATACGAGTGATGCTAGTGTTTGTGAAGTGTCGTGTCTGTAGTGTATACAAGTGATGCTAGTGTTTGTGAAGTGTCATGTCTGTAGTGTATACGAGTGATGCTAGTGTTTGTGAAGTGTCGTGTCTGTATACAAGTGATGCTAGTGTTTGTGAAGTGTCATGTCTGTATACGAGTGATGCTAGTGTTTGTGAAGTGTCGTGTCTGTATACGAGTGATGCTAGTGTTTATGATGTGTCATGTCTGTAGTGTATACGAGTGATGCTAGTGTTTGTGAAGTGTCGTGTCTGTAGCTATATGAGTGATGCTAGTCGTGTCTGTAGTGTATACGAGTGATGCTAGTGTTTGTGAAGTGTCGTGTCTGTAGCTATACGAGTGATGCTAGTCGTGTCTGTAGTGTATACGAGTGATGCTAGTGTTTGTGAAGTGTCGTGTCTGTATACGAGTGATGCTAGTGTTTGTGAATCAATCAATCAATCAAATTTTATTTATATAGCGCTTTTTACAACAGTTGTTGTCACAAAGCAGCTTTACAAGTGCCGAGTCCTAGCCCCCAGTGAGCAAGCCAAAGGCGACAGTGGCAAGGAAAAACTCCCTAGTTTTTTGCATGAGGAAGAAACCTTGAGAGGAACCAAGACTCAGGGGGGGAACCCATCCTCCTCTGGCCGACACCGGTCACCATGACAACAACAACAATATAGACAGAATGTAGACAGAATGTAAAAGATGCAATAATGTCAATTTAGACCGAAAAATATGTAATAATGTCCATCATGGTGTAGGCATCCGGTTAGGCAGGAGGTGGCCGGCCAGGATGGATCACTTGTCTCTCCTCATCTCATTATTCCTCAAGCAGGCGGGCAGCCATGTGGAGAAATGAAACAGGGAAAATTAGCTCTGTATGAGGACATATACAGGACAGGTAAAATTATAAACATTTCTGGAGTGTGGCAGCAACTCCGGCACTAAGTTAAATTATTACAGCCTAGCTAAAAAAAGGCAGAACCAGAAGGTAACATAGGCTTGGGGGCATTCTGAGACAATGGCATCCGTCCACTGCACTGTCAACAAACTTGAGTGACCACGAGCAGTGACAGGATGACAGCACCAGTACCCCAGTCTACCATAAAACCCTTCGTCTATGAACCCCTGGATCTGTACCTTTATCTAAGGGGGATATTAATTATCAAACGCTAGACTAAATAAGTGGGTTTTCAACCTAGATTTAAAGATTGTGACTGTGTCAGAGTCCCGGACACATTTAGGAAGATTATTCCAAAGCTGGGGGGCCTTATAAGAAAAGGCTCTTCCCCCTGCTGTTACCTTGTTAATTTGTGGAACTAATAACAGACCAGCACCCTGTGATCTTAGTTGACGTGGGGGTTCATAGTAGGAAATAAGTTCCTGGAGGTATTCAGGAGCAAGCCCGTGTAGTGCTTTATATGCTAATAATAGAATTTTAAAATCAATACGAAATTTAACTGGGAGCCAATGCAGGGCTGATAGGACTGGTCTAATATGCTGAAATTTTCTAGTTCTGGTCAGAACTCTAGCTGCGGCATTTTGAACTACTTGAAGTTTATTTAGATTCCTATTTGAACATCCTGACAGTAGTGAATTGCAGTAGTCTAGTCTAGAGCTAACAAATGCGTGCACCAATTTTTCTGCATCATCCTGTGATAATGCATTTCTTAATTTGGCAATGTTGCGGAGATGTAGAAAAGCTATCCTAGTAGTATTATCTATATATTTATCAAATGATAGGTCGGAGTCGAGTATGACGCCTAGGTTTTTGGCTACTGTGCCAGGTGTAATGGGATAGTCTGCAAGATTAAGCATTAAATTTGGAATTTTCTGTCTTGCGGCCTTAGGGCCCACAAGGAGAACTTCTGTTTTGTCCTCATTTAATTGTAGGAAGTTTAGAGACATCCAGCATTTAATATCTCTTACACAGGCCTCAATTTTTCCTAAACTGAGTTTGTCATCGGGTTTGGCTGATATGTAAAGTTGAGTGTCATCCGCATAGCAGTGAAAATTGACACCATGTTTGTTTATAACTGTGCCCAATGGTAGCATATATAATGTAAATAATAGTGGTCCTAAGATGGAGCCTTGTGGGACCCCATATTTAACCATTGTACGTTTGGATGAAATATTATTGAGCTCTACAAACTGATAGCGATTTGTTAAGTAAGACTGAAACCATGAAAGGGCTGTGCCTGAGACTCCAACCCAGCGTTCTAACCTTTCTAGCAAGATCCTATGATCAATTGTGTCGAAAGCTGCACTAAGATCAAGGAGCACTAACAGTGATACATAGCCTTGATCTGATGCAAGGAGGAGATCATTTGTTACTTTAACTAATGCTGTTTCAGTACTGTGATGGGGCCTAAAACCAGATTGGAACTTTTCAAATGTGTTATTCCTATGCAGATATAGGCATAATTGCTGGGCAACAGCTTTTTCTATGATCTTAGATATAAATGATGTGTTTGAAATGGGTCTATAATTTGATAGCACAGTCGGATCAAGATTTGGTTTCTTGATCAGAGGTTTGATAATTGCTAATTTACATGATTTGGGCATGTGACCTATTGTAATGGATGAGTTAACTATAGTTAGAAGAGGTTCAGTTACAGCTGGTAATACCTCTTTTAATAACTTTGAGGGAACTGAGTCTAATGTGCAGGTAGTACAATTTAAGGAAGAAATTATTTTCTCTAATTCTGATTTTGGGAGTGGATGAAAAGCATCAAGTTTTTCTCCCGGTATGTAATTTAAATCAATATCAACCAAACCAGATGACATACCAGTTGTATTGCTAATAAAGGGTTTTATATTTTGTCTAATATTCTCTATTTTATTATCAAAGAAATCTATAAATACATTACTAGTGAGGTTTACTGGAATCTGAGGTTCTGTGCCTGCTTGATTTTTTGTAAGTTTAGAAATAGTATTAAAAAGAAATCTAGGATTGTTTTTATTTTTCTCTATCAGTGAGGCTAAGTATGCTGAGCGTGCTTTAGTGAGTGCCCGTTTGTAGTCAATAATGCTATCCTTCCAGGCACAGTGGAATACTTCCAATTTAGTAGATCGCCATTTCCGCTCTAATTTACGTGCTATTTGTTTTAAGTTTCTAGTTTGGTCGGTGTACCATGGGGCGAGCTTTTTGGATCTAGCTTTTTTATATTTTAGTGGAGCTACTATATCTAGAGCTGATCTGCAGGTATTCTCTAAGTAGTCGGTTAGACTATCTAACTCTCCTGGATCGGATGGCGAGTGGGCTAAAGCAGTTAAGTCAGGGAGGGTTTCAATAAACCGTGCTGCTGTTGATGAATTTATTGAGCGCTTTAGACACTGCCGAGGAGACGGGCGGGTATTTATGTTAAGGTGAAAATCGAATTTTACTAAATAATGATCGGAGATTGCTACGGTTTGCGGGAGTATGTTTATATTATCTACGTCGATACCCAGCGTTAATATTAGATCTAGGGTATGATTTCGATAATGTGTAGGTCCTACTACGTTTTGTTTAATGCCGACAGAGTTCAATATAGAAGTAAAAGCCCTTGTCAGTGGATCCTCCGCATTATCAAAGTGCATGTTAAAGTCTCCTACCATTATTATTTTGTCACTACATACTGCTAAATTTGCTGCAAAATCGGTGAAATCGTTTAAGAAATCTGAGTAAGGCCCTGGTGGTCTGTATACATTAGTTAGGGAGAATGTACTTTTATTTTCAGATGGACTAATAACATTAATAGACTGCATCTCAAATGAGTTTGAGATATCTAAGTATTTCTGATGAATTTCTAAACAATCACGATAGATTATACATATTCCACCTCCTCTGCCTGACAGTCTAGGTCTATGTATATAACTATATCCCACAGGAGTGGCTTCGTTTAGAGTTAAATAATCACCAGATTGAACCCACGTTTCAGTTAGACAAAGAATATCAATTTTCTGGTCTGTTATAAGTTCATTTACAAAAACTGCTTTTGAGTTGAGCGATCGAATATTGATTAATCCAATTTTCAGATCGGTCATATAGGTTGTAATAATTTGATGTGAAGTCTGAATATTAGTTAAAAACTTCGGGCGGACTATTTTCTTATGATTTAGTTTAACCCGGGGCACAGACACAGTCTCAATCCTAAGGGAACTTGGTGACGCCTCTAAGCAGCTCGCAGACAGGTTTAACCCGTTAGTCTGCGGCCTGGTCGCGACCCTGGACAGTCAGCAGCTCCTAGTGCTACTCTGCCGACTAGCTAACAGGCTATGGGCTATGCTGCAAGATAACAGGGCAGCGCCATCCCGGGTGGGGTGGACACCGTCCCTGCCTAAAAGACCAGGCTTGCCCTCGAACTCTTCCCAATTATTAATAAAGCCCACTTGATTTTCTGAACACCACTTGGACATCCAGCGGTTTAGCGACGTGAGCCTGCTGTACTGCTCATCACCGCGCCGCATTGGGATGGGGCCAGAGCAGATTACGGCATCGGACATCGTCTGGGCTAATTTAACCACCTCTTTAACATTAGCCTTAGTCACCTCTGACTGCCGCAGACGTATATCGTTGGCCCCTACATGAATCACTATCCTAGAAAACCTCCTATGAGCTAACAATCTAAGGTTGCCACTAATGTCCGGCGCTCTGGCTCCCGGTAAACAGCTGACTGTAACCGCTGGTGCCCCTACAGCTACAGCTACTTTCACGTGTCGGACTATAGAGTCTCCTATGACCAGAGTCTCCTCAGCGGGTGTAACACTGAGCGGGGCAAACCTGTTGGACACGTGAACCGGGGAGTGGTGCTCTGGTGGGCTAGCGCTGGCGTTAGCGGTAGCTGCAGCCCTCGCTCTCCGACTACGCCGCCGAGACGTCACCCATTCACCCCGCTGTGAGGGCTCTATCGCCGGAGTCGCGGAGGCGCTAGTTCTCCCTGGCGCGTCCACACCTACTACAGACCCTGTCTCTCTATCCCTCAATAATGAGTGGACGCGTCGCTCTAAACTTTCCACTTTCGCCACGAGAGAATTTACTAGTTTGCACCTCTGACAAATACTATCACTATTACTATCAGTGGCGAAAGGGTCTAGACTAAACATGCCACACTCCGAACAAGGAAACAAACCAACACCAGCCATGAATAAATCAAAACACTTACCGTGTCTAGCCGATATATAAACTTACGCTAGCTGATTTGTGAAGGCAGAAAGTTGGTCAGCGGCCGGAATAAAACCTGTAAAATGTATCTAGGAATGCAAAAGGTAAAGGTTAGCACGTAAATAGATTATTATACTTTAGAAAACAATTTCAAAATTCGCTCCGCAACAGCGTCGGTCAGCAGGAAGCAGCGTCGGCAGATCTGTGGGAGGGGTCAGCAGTTGGAGAACGGTCTGGAGTCTGGAGTGAAGTGCCGTGTCTGTATACAAGTGATGCTAGTGTTTGTGAAGTGTCGTGTCTGTAGTTTATACGAGTGATGCTAGTGTTTGTGAAGTGTCGTGTCTGTATACGAGTGATGCTAGTGTTTGTGAAGTGTTGTGTCTGTAGTGAATACGAGTGATGCTAGTGTTTGTGAAGTGTCGTGTCTGTAGTGTATATGAGTGATGCTAGTGTTTGTGAAGTGTCGTGTCTGTATACGAGTGATGCTAGTGTTTGTGAAGTGTCATGTCTGTAGTGAATACGAGTGATGCAAGTGTTTGTGAAGTGCCGTGTCTGTAGTGAATACGAGTGATGCTAGTGTTTGTGTAGTGTCATGTCTGTAGTGAATACGAGTGATGCTAGTGTTTGTGAAGTGTCGTGTCTGTAGTGAATACGAGTGATGCTAGTGTTTGTGAAATGTTGTGTCTGTAATGAATATGAGGGATCCTATATTTGTGAAGTGTCATGTCTGTAATGAATACAAGTGATGCTAGTGTTTGTGAAGTGTTGTGTCTGTAGTGAATACAGGTGATGCTAGTGTTTTTGAAGTGTCGTGTCTGTAATGAATACGAGTGATGCTAGTGTTTGTGAAATGATGTGTCTGTAGTGAATACGAGGGATCCTATGTTTGTGAAGTGTCGTGTGTAGTGTATATGAGGGATGCTAGTGTTTATGAAATTTTGTGTCTATAATGAATACGAGTGATGCTAGTGTTTGGGAAGTGTCGTGTCTGTAGTGAATACAAGTGATGCTAATGTTTATGAAATGTTGTGTCTGCATGACAATCCAGGTTAAAATATAACACACCATGGCTTTGGTATTTTTACTTCCAGTATTATAGTGGGACATGCAAACATATACTGGGGCAAGAACCGCATTAAATCAGCTCTAGTGACGCCCCTGCTGAAAGGCAGGTAATATGTCGATTGTCTGAAACAGAAACTGGGGTGTATGTTTGCAGTAGCACGCTGTAGGTTGTCTATCATACTGAAGTTTAGCTTTTTAAAGACTTCAGCACACTATAACATGTCATGCATTTGTTTTTTACACTATAGGATATTTACCGATAATATTCATTTTAAAGCTGTAAAATGTAGTATTCATGTAGCCTGTGTCTCCCCCTATCAGCACTGTGGTTCCCGCTGTTCATTTACAGAGGGCCTGGCAGTTATAATTCAGCGCAATACCAGTTTCAAATGACAGTAAAATTGACCAATCATATCTTCCCTCTTAGTGGGCGGGCTTAACTGTATGATAATTTCCGCCCGCTGTGGCGACACTAGCTGTCGTTAGCGTACCACCGCTAGCTAGTTTCGATTCATTCCTTTGATGCCCTCATGCGCGTTGTTTACATATTACTATGAACCTTATTTTGTTGGAACCTTATTTTGCTTAAGAAGTTATTTAGTACAGATATTATTGTTTATTGCGTTTCTAAAGCTGTAGCCTACTGTCGTCTCAATTTTTTTTCTTTATTGCAGTTAATTAGGAGAGGAAAAATATTTTTTTTTTCGGGGTGTGAGCGGGCCCAGGTTCGCTACTGCAATACACAACAAATTAAGTTGTCCCGATCCTCCCCTGAATGCTCCCTCAGGTTTGTCTGTGACTGTGTCTGTGTTTACGTTTGTGGGTGTTGCTTGTCTTTGTGCATCTTCATCTGTGTCACTCATCTCACCTGTCGTTATGTGTTGCACTCATGTCTTGTTAGTGTGAGAGTAATTTGTGTGTGTTGAGGTTATGTTCGTGGCTCATCTCATCTTTGCATTGTTTGAAGTGTGTCCCGCGGTTTGTGTATGTTTATCTGTTTGTGCTAATGCTAATCATTGTAATAAATGAAACTACACTCTTGTCTCAGCATCCTGCCTCACCATCGTTAGGTTTCATAAGACAATATGTCTTACAATAAAATATGAAAATATATAATTCGCAACTTTTTGCTAATGATTATATTACATAGGTGTATTAAAAAATTTTCAGAAAGGTCCCAAGTGATGTGACAATCTGGCGTTTAGTCCTATGTTGTGACTGTTTGGGGGTTGGTCCTTTGGTGTAACTGTTTGTTTGGGGGTTGGTCCTATGGTGTGACTGGTGGTTGGTCCTGTGGTGTGACTGTTTGGGGGTTGGTCCTGTGGTGTGACTGTTTGGGGGTTTGTCCTTTGGTGTGACTGTTTGGGGGTTGGTCTTATGGTGTGACTGTTTGGGGGTTGGCTCTGCAGTGACTGTGGATTAGCTCTGCAGTATGACACTGAGGTTTTGCCCTGAGGCATGGCTACCTGGAGTTTAGTCCTGTGGCAGCAAGTGGGTGGAACTGGGTAGCAAGTAAACTGAGAGAAAAATGGATTAAAAAAGTTGGGAAAGGGCATTGGAGCACTGTAACCAGCTTTCCAACTTACCAGAAATGGCATCGTTTCCACGACACACCTGTGTGAGTGTGTAACAACGTATACAGCAGGGTGTGTTGGACTCTCACCATTGGGGTTGCAACATGTTAGTGTAGTAAGCCAAAGCTCCTAATTGGATGGTTGTCTGCTGGCTCAAAGCACCATCCAATTAGGCTCTGGAGTCCAGTAGTGGTCTGATCAATCAACACAATGACACTTGGCTTTCAGGAGGAATCGCAAACCACAGTTACTGACGGCACTGATACCTTTATATTAGTTGGTTTCAAGGCTTGTGGGACAGAGTAACTACACGTCTAGATCAAAGGGTCAGGTAGACAGTTAAGGCAAAGGGTTATTTGGGATTTTTTTCCTTTAAAAACAGCCCTTTTGACCCCTTGCTAATGGCTTTGCATCTTTTGGCTAATTTCCACGCCCCTTTCAAAAGATTTCTTTTTCCTGTTATTTTGGGTGGAATAAATTTGCAGTCTCTTCTTCCAGAAATGGAGGATCAATACCTGTATTTCCAGAATGGCTGGTTTGATGTAGCACATTCGCCTTCTCTCGGCTTGCTGAGAAGTTCTTCCGGAATACGCTTGTACGTGCTGTGACCCGGTCCAGGCCTGAATGGATGAAGCTGTTTTTCTTGCTAGGGCTTGATGAGCACGGACTTGAGTCATCAAGCAGACAGAAAGGACAGACGTTTATCTCCCGTCTTTCGTTATTTTAGGAAACCCATTAGCGCAGACTCGAAAGCCATTCAGCAGTTTCCACATGTTCATGGGGGGGGCGATGGGGGGGTTAGTGAGTAGTGAAGAAGACTGACAACACTTGGGTGTCTTCCCACTGCTTTTGGTGCTTCTCACCTTTTGGGTTAGTGTGCTGGGAACAGTGGTATGTGCATTATCGAACTGTGTCCAGGGAACAGTAGTGTGTGTCAGGAACAGCGGTGTGTGTCAGGAACAGTAGTGTGTGACAGGAACAGCGGTGTGTGTCAGGAACAGTAGTGTGTGTCAGGAACAGCGGTGTGTGTCAGGAACAGTAGTGTGTGACAGGAACAGCGGTGTGTGTCAGGAACAGCGGTGTGTGTCAGGAATAGCGGTGTGTGAAGAATGATAGTGTGTGTTTCCGGGATGTTGGTATGTGTGAGAGGAATGATAGAGTGTCTGGAAATATTCCCTTTGTTTATGTTCACCATGGCCATGTTCACATAGTGCTCTTTAAATGCAAATATATTTAATGCAAATATATTTAATGCAAATATATTTAATATATTGTTTGTTGCTGGTACTGTTCATTAGTCTGTTAATAAGAAGGAGCAGATGGTTTTTAGCAACACTGTTGTGATCTGTTTCTGGGTCACTCCTCATTGGGAGGGGTCAAAGTTTAATCCCCAGCGTTCTATATCGGACACTGGATCAATAGGTGAAGTCACCCATGCAGAGAGAACAGATCTGTGGATGGAGCCACACAGCAGCTGTGGCGTGGCCCCACCCATGACCCACCCTGCTACACCCCTTAATCCAGTCACAGGGACGACAGCCTGTCTCACACACTCCACTCCTCTTCACGCTGTCTGTCTGACTGGCTGGAGCTTCAGCACGGCGGCAGACCAAATGAGCTCTGCTCGGGCTCTAGAACCAGGCCGAACAGCCCGCCAACAGACTACAGCCACCAGACGTGTGACTTTGAGTGTGGAGTGCAAGCGTAAGGTCGAGCTTGTTTGCGGAACATGTGTGAATGACCTACTAAGCAGGCATATCGACGCTTTGGAAAGCCCTCACTAAATGCTCTGTGAACCGAAGCAGAGAAAGGATCACACAAGAGAAGAGATCTGAAGTGAAGGGGTCTCCTTTGTGTCTTCTGAAGTGAAGTTGTGTTTTTCATCTAATGTTGGACTCAAAACTAGATTAGCAGCATCACATTAGGCAAAAGTTAAGGCACAACTGCAGTGCTGGTGGTGTTTCTAACAGACACAGACATCATCACTTATTTTATTCACGCTGCTCCTATCAGTGATGTGTTTTAAAGGTCAGATGCAGATGTGCATGGTTAAGGAAAGAATCGCCAATTGCTGTGAATGCCATTTTCACAAATGTAAAGTTAACTTGTGGTTATTAATATAGCCACTGTTTTGAACTCGTTTTCTGTGGCATAGCAGTGCTCTCTATAAGAAAGTTACTTCTATTAGAAACAGGTCAGCTTAGTGCCAGGGGCATAAAGACAGGTCATTGTCTATTAGCACCAGGGGCATAAGGACAGGACAGTTTGCCCTTCTGTCTCTTTGCTTTCATCCACACAGTCGTTTGTGTTTAGTGGACGCTAACCTAAGCTCTAGCTGACACTCCATCTTGACTTGCTGCTTCCCTGAACTACATTTCCCATGTCCCTCTGGGATTCTGATGTAGTGGTATGGCCCTTTGTCTCTGTTCAAACACACCAGCGCTTCCACTTTACACCCCAGACTCTCCTCCATCACGCTCCTAACTAGCCACATTTAACATTAAATACAGAGCAGTTACTTAATAAATCACAACAGCTACGGAGCACCATGCCTAAATATTAATATCCAAATAATAAGACTAGACTTTAAACACTTATTCTCTGTCATCGAGGTCACATTTTAAAATCCCTAGTCCCGCACTCAACAGTCTTATATTTTTTTAGAGATTTGGAGATCTGGGAGTATTAAGCTGACATGAGGAGGTGTTGGAGCAGCTGCACTCCATGTTTATGGAATTAGTGGTGGCCTCTGACAGACCATCTGCCACCCTGAGCTTTAATTTCACCCATGAATCCCTTCTCTTTGGACTCCACCACTGCGTAATTGACTTTAGCAGGCACCAGCCCTGCCTCGGCCTGTCTCCTGTCTGTGTGTGCGTCTCCCCTGCCTCCCCCAGTGGGCGATTAGAGGCCCCGCTCCGGAGAGCAGGTCTGGAGGGCCTGTTTGCGACCAGGTGTCCACTCAAGACAGTCTTATCAGCCGAGTGTAGAGAACAGACGTGTGTAGAAATAAAGGCAGCAGTGTCCCCACCTCTCCGACACCTCTCTCTGGGGGGCAGATCTCTCTCTCTGGGGGGCAGATCTCTCTCTCTGGGGGGCAGATCTCTCTCTCTGGGGGGCACGTCTCTCTCTTTCTGGGGGGCACGTCTCTCTGGGGGCCATGTCTCTCTGGGGGGCACGTCTTTCTCTCTCTGGGGGGCATGTCTCTCTGGGGGGCACGTCTTTCTCTCTCTGGGGGGCATGTCTCTCTGGGGGGCACGTCTCTCTGGGGGGCATGTCTCTCTGGGGGGCATGTCTCTCTGGGGGCCATGTCTCCCTGGGGGGCATGTCTCTCTCTCTCTAGGGGGCACGTCTCTCTGGGCGTGCACATCTCTATGGGCATGCACGCTCTCCGGTCGTTAAGGCGAGCTTCCTCCGCTCCGGCTCATTGTTCTGCCCTCTCTGCTCTCACATTACGTGTTTTTATGGGCCATTTCCAATGACTTTAGTTTTCTGCACCTGACAAATGTTCCTTCAACATCAACATTTCACATCTTTCTACTATGGCGGATATTTACAGCACATACCACATACAGCTAAATCCAGACCACCCTCAACCCCAATCAACCTCAACCCCAGTCACCATCTCCACATGCACACGGTGGTCACAGCCACATGAAGACAAAAACGTTCAAAAACTGGAACAAAGCACCACAAAAAAAGAAAGTGCAGCACTTGTGCAGAAAGGACAGGACTTGTGCAGAAAGGAAAGGACTTGTGCAGAAAGGGCAGGACTTGTGCAGAATGGGCAGGACTTGTGCAGAAAGGAAAGGACTTGTGCAGAAAGGGCAGGACTTGTGCAGAATGGGCAGGACTTGTGCAGAAAGGGCAGGACTTGTGCAGAATGGGCAGGACTTGTGCAGAAAGGACAGGACTTGTGCAGAAAGGGCAGGACCGGTGCAGAATGGGCAGGACTTGTGCAGAATGGGCAGGACTTGTGCAGAATGGGCAGGACTTGTGCAGCAGGCTGACAGGCTGCTGTCCTGAGGGGCTACCAGATGTTTGCTGTCATGTTTTTTTTTGTTATCTCTTCATTTTAAACTAGTCCTGGAAAAACTCTCTCTCTCTCTCTCTCTCTGTTTCTCTCGCTTCCTTTCATTATCTCTCCCTTTTCCTTAAACTTGTAGCATCTCATTGTTTCATCCCTTTTAGTGCAGTTTAACACCTTTAACAGTGCTAATTGACCTGTTTGTTGACTTCATATCCCTGTGATGTCACAGGCTTAAGCGCTCATGTAAATGAGCAGTCACTGTGTATAAAAGCAGCGCTCTCAGAAGATCTGCAGAGCCTCATGTGTGCTTCATGTAGAACAGCCTAAACAGGCCTTTCCCTGCCCCTGTGATCCATTCTGCATGAATTAACACATCTATCAGTATTAGGCAGCCTTGCCTTAGTCCAAATGGGCTTTGCTGATAAGAGCAGAGATTCTTTATTTCCCACCAGTCATGCAGGATATGAGCCGATGGCTACAGCAGATGAGGCTGGAAGTCCTGTAGCTTCCCAGGGTTTCAGTGGAGAGCACAGACAGCGTGCCGGGCTCTCATCACCATAATACAGCTCCAGACATACTCCTGCAAGAGATAGAGCCCGTCTGACTCCTTCAGCTGCTGTTGCCGCCTATTGTCTGGCCAAATTGGAATATTTCTCTAGTGGATTGCAGGGATTGAGTATAAATTACTTTATTTTGCTTTCTGATATATATATATATATATATATATATATATATATATATATATATATATAGAGAGAGAGAGAGAGAGAGAGAGAGAGAGAGATGTAGTTATGCAATTAGAAATGAGGTAAGTCTGAATTGCAGTTCAGATGCTTTGGTCCTGGATTAAGCACTTTGCTTTATGTTTGCACAGTTTCTCTGGACATCGCGTGTACTTTACTACAATTGTTAATATGTCTATGTACACTCACCGGCCACTTTATTAGGTACACCTTGCTAGTATCGGGTTGGACCCCCTCTTGCCTTCAGAACTGCCTTAATCCTTCATGTCATAGGTTCAACAAGGTACTGGTAACATTCCTCAGAGAGTCTGGTCAATATTGACATGATAGCATCATGCAGTTGCTGCAGATTTGTCGGCTGAACATCCATGATGCAATCATTGTACCACCATCACCAGCCTGAAATTGTGATACAAGGCAGGATGGATCCATGCTTTCATGTTGTTGATGCCACATTCTGACCCTACCATCCAAAAGTCACAGCAGAAATTGGGACTCATCAGACCAGGCAACATTTTTCCAATCTTCTATTGTACAATTCTGTGAATTGTAGCTTCAGTTTCCTGTTCTTAGCTGACAGGAGTGGCGCCCGGTGTGGTCTACTGCTGCTGTAGCCCATCCGGCTCAAGGTTCAACGTGTTGTGTGTTCCGGGATGCTCTTCTGCATGCCTCAGTTGTAACGACTGGTTATTTGAGTTACTGTTGCCTTTCTATCAGCTCAAACCATTCTGGCCATTCTCCTTTGACCTCTGGCATCAACAAGGCATTTGCACCCACAAAACTGTTGCTCACTGGATATTTTTTATCTTTCTTGGACCATTCTCTGTAAACCCTAGAGATGGTTTTGCATGAAAATCCCAGTAGATCAGCAGTTTTTGAAATACTCAGACCTGGCGCCAACAACCATGCCACGTTCAAAGTCACTTAAATCACCTTTCTTCCTTATTCTGATGGTCATCTTGGCCATGTCATTGAGTTGCTGCCATGTGATTGGCTGATTCGACATTTGTGTTAATGAGCAGTTGGACAGGTGTACCAAATAAAGTGGCTTGGGAATGTATGCACACTGCAGTTACTCACCTGGAATCTTCTTGGATATATACTGAATGCCACTTTATTAGACACACCTGTACTTTTGTGAGTGGAGCTTCCCTGTATGGAAGAACAGGATTCCAGAGTGCAGCATAAAATTAGGTGGACATGTTTTCAGGGGATCAGTTTCAGTCTGAATCCATATTAGAATGGGAAAATCAAGAGGTCTTCGCAACTTTGATTAACAAACACATGATTATCTGTGTTAGACTCGGTGGAGACAGTACTTCAACCTTGTGATTATACAAAATTGGGAGACTGAGGAAAAATGAGCTGATGAAAGTCCTGTGGACATAAACAAGATGTCCACAAAAGAGGTCAGAGGACGTCATGAGGGGTCAGAGGTCATCAGCTGTTCTGACAAACGTGTCATATTTTGTCAATTGTGATTTTTTTTTTACACTGCAATCGAAATTTGTCCTCCCCTTTTAACCCATCTGTGCAGGTTGAACACACACACACTAGTGATTACTAGGGGGCTGTGGATCACACGTGCCCAGAGCGGTGGGCAGCCCTAGCCCGGCGCCCGGGGAGCAGTTGGTTGTTAGGTGCCTTGCTCAAGGGCACCTCAGTCATGGCTTCTGGTCTGGGAATCGAACCCACGACCCTCCGGTCACAAGACCAGTTCCCTACCACTAGGCCACGACTGCCCTGCCCTGTACTGCATTGTACAGTCGAGCGAACCGCAGCTGAACACAACACATGCACAACTTGTCATTTCTTAGCACAGATGGGCTATAACCACAGACCACCAGTTTGAGTAACAGCAAACCACCAGTTTAAGTGTCACTGCTCTCTAAGGGAAACAAAATGGAAAGATTCCAGTGAGCAAAAGAGTGCAGAAATTGCCTTGCTGAGCAGTAGAAAACCTGGTCAGATGAACCCAGATTCCTGTCGCCTCGTCGTAGGAGGCTCACAATGTAATGCAAGCAGTATGAATCATTGGGCCGTTCCTGTGTGGTGCTGAGGGAGGTGGAGGTGGAGTGATAGTTTAGGGGGTGTGTTCTTGGCACACCCTGGATCCTCTGATACCTGTGGATGGGTGTTTGGGCAGTAGGGTTTTGCCTCTGCACTGTGGCTGACCAAGTTTATCCCTTCATGACAGCTGTTCCGCCTGAGGCCAGAGGACTCTTTCATCAGGACCATGTACCATGCTACAGGGTTGAGTAGTCATGGATTGGTTCCAGGAACATGGCGGAGAGCTTCCTTGCTTGGTTGGCCCTCACAGTCCCCAGACTGTAATCCGATAGGGCATCTCTGAGACGAGATGGAATGAGGAAGTAGAACAGGCTGTTTAGAGCATGTCAGTACCTCCATCTGAACTGCCAGAAGCTGTCCTGTCTGTGTGGGTCACCATTCCTGCAAATGATTTCAACACCTAGTGGAATTCATGCCAATCCACACCAATCCATGCCAATCTATGCCATGACGAATTGCTATGGAGGTCAAACACAAGCGCACTACTTCATGGGTGTCTTTCATAAAGTGGCCATTCAGTGTGTGTGTGTGTGTCTGTGTGTGTGTGTGTGTGTGTGTGTGTGTGTGTGTGTGTGTGTGTGTGTGTGTGTGTGTGTGCTCTGTATGGAGATCTGTATAACCAACCTTTTTTCACATAAAATTTCAGGACCTTGGAACAATTTAAAACAAGTCTATTTTAGATCATAACTAAATTCAACAATTTAATATTTTAGCGAGAAATATACTTTCTTTGGATAGAAAGGAAATGAATGACCTTTTATACTAACTGAATCTTTTTAATTGAATTGTATCTGGTGATGATATATGTATTTTTGTACATGACATGTCTTGTTCAGAAAATAGCTTTCATCAGGATAACTAAAATGATCACTGAAACGTGATTGAGCTTTTTCTCTGTTTCTCACTGCAGTTTGCCAGAATGCATTTAGTGCAGTACACACTTAAATGTCCCTTCATACAAGAACCCCTGGTACCACTTCTAAGAACATTTATCTCATATTTATTCATCACACTCTGGAAGTGAAGGCTGACATTACAATGAACACAGTGAGTGTGTGTGTGTGTGTGTGTGTTTGTATGTATGTGTATGCATGTGGGAAGTACGTTCTGTGCTTCACTTCTATATGAAAGCAATGGTAAAATTTCATCTGGTTTCAAACTATCTGACGTTGTCAGGAAGCATGACAGTCACAGTCAGCAGGACAAACACGGGACACGTGTGAAGAACAACGTCGTCCCCAAACCGCCAGAGATCTGACACGCGCTCTGGTGTGTTTGGCACATGGCGGTTTACAGTATGCTGTATGCTTAACACACACACAGCCTCTCTGATTACTCACTGGCATTCTTTCCCCACAACACGGGGATCTCCACCTCTCCGAGCAGCCGCCCACACCCTGCAGCGGTGTGGGGGAGGCGGACGTCAGCGGCCCGTAGGTGTGCAGCTTGGGCTGGGCCACCCAATAACCAGGAACTGATTGAGTTCACGACCCCTGGCCTCCAACGCTCATGTGAAGGGCTCCCACATCTTCTCTCTTCTCACTTGCGTAGTGCTGCTTCAGCACAAAGCCTGATAACAGATTGTATCTCCATACCCACACACACACACACACACACACACACACACACACACACACACACACACACACACACACACACACACACAGAAAAAGAGGGAGAGAGGGAGAGTAAATCAAACCAGGGTTCAATTATGTCCTGAACTAACTACATTTAAATGTAATTGTGTGTAACTCTAGATTTTGGTGCAGGTGATATGTCATGTGTTCCAGGCTCGTGCTGCCACAGGTCACGCTCAGCAGGGTTCCAGTACTACATACGTTAGTCTTCCATTTAATTTCAGCTGAGCTGCCATCTTTCTTTCTCTAAGCACACTGAATTGACACTGTATGAAAATTCTATACAGATAAACTTGTCTTGCTTTAAAAGGAAATGGGTAATGCCTTCTGTCTTCCGTGACTACAGGATTCATTTGCAATTATCTTGCAATTCAGGAGCCTTTGTCATTATGTCCATTTATGCATATGCGAGCCAGGCTGAAAAGGAGCAGCAGGTTCCCAGCCATAAACAAACCTGCCCTGCCCGTCATCACACACCCAGCGGACACAAGACACCAAAGGCAGAGCTGTTGTTAACTGCTGACATCAAGACCAGAAAACTCCTCACAATGCATGGGTACACACGGGCATCTCTACAGCCAAGGGCCAGCATATGGGAGCTGTATGTCAGCCAGAAGGAGGGGGAGATCCACTGTCCAGGATGAGGTATGAAACAACATCCAAGAATATTGTATGTCCAAGAAATAAACCTGAGGATGAGCGGATGAGCTTCAGTCAGATGGGGGTTATGTCACCATGGATGCAGAGGAGGTGTGGTGGTAGGCTAAGCACCTCCCTAGAAAGTTCCACTAACAGACAGCAGGGACGACTGACATGCCACAATCCTTCCAATGGCTGGAAAAGACTGGACTGAAGGACAGGACTGAGTCATTAATCACAGTAGCACAAGATCATCCACTGAGCAGGAAAAGTAGGGGCGTATCACACTCACGGAGACCTAAGAGTGTTCAAGCAGGACACACCCAAGGAACCGTAGAGTGGAGAACCGCACGAGATCCTGTGGGACCAAACACAGACAGATAAACAAGCAGAGGCAAATAAACTATACATTGTGATAGTAGATAAGACACAGAAAATAGCATTGGTAATAAATGTGTTAGTCCCAAGTGATGAAAACATACCAAGGAAGGAATATGAAAAGTTAGAAAAATACATTTATACCACTTTATTACCACTGCATCTGCAGTTTCTACATCTTCTTCATAACAAAACATCTTATTATTAACATTCAACCAACTTCCATTGAAATGAGTCCCATTGAAATGACTGAGTGCTTTCTTATTGTATGGAGGTACCTTGAATGTTACATGGTCACGTGTGATTAATGAATCCCCAGGTAATGGTAGTTGTACTCCATGTTGTTACATGGTTCACGTGCGATTAATGAATCCCCAGGTAATGGTAGATGTCCTCCATGTTGTTACATGGTCACGTGTGATTAATGAATCCCCAGGTAATGGTAGCTGTCCTCCATGTTGTTACATGGTCACGTGTGATTAATGAGTGAGCTCACTCCTGATACTTAAGATGTTCCAATTCACAGATGCTGAGATAGCTTAATCTGCTTCAATTCACAGATGCTGAGATAGCTTAATCTGCTACGGCAAACCCATGATTCAACACAAGCACAACCTTTGCTCATGGTGAACTCATTTTCAAATGTATGTTATTGTAATACTCTCTGCTGTTTCTATAATATTCAAGACACAAAACAACATAGCATTTATTACCCTCTTAGGTTAGTTTGTGACCATTTTGTAGTTTTATACACCTAGGCATTAGCATTTAGTGGACTTTGGAAGCCTTAGCTACGGTCGTGGATAGTCAGTTAACTAACAAATGTCTTAAGACAATAAATAGCTTTTCTCACGCAAGAATTTAAATTGTTATAAAATGGGAAAGAGGAAAACACTGTTGCAACGCTGGAAACTGAGGTAAATAAACACCAGTCACATACATTTGGAGAGAACAAGCTGTGAGGAAATTAATCTCTAATTAAAGGGTGTCGATAACAGACCTTGTGAGGATGGATGTTGGTTAAAATGCTGCCTACATAAACAGCTGCCTATGTAACTGGTGACTACTTGGGCAGCTCACTAGGTGTTGGAATAGACCCTAGGACTTGGGACAGGCCTTAGGTGTTGGGACAGACCCTAGGTGTTGGGACACACCCTAGGAGTTGGGACAGGCCCTAGGACAGGGGTGCCCATTACGTCGATCGATCGCGAAGGAAGTGTCGGTCGATCGCAAAGGAATGTGCGTAGATCGCATGACATTAAAAAGTAGTGGATGAATCGCCCATCTGCACTGACGGTTGTATTTTGATTGACATTCATGGTAGCCAATCTGACGTCTAGGGTTTGACACACGCAACGCAAATACACCCCCCCGCTTAACAAATTTCGTTCGCCACCTCACAACCCCCCACCCCCCCGGTAGATCTTTCTGACTTGGTCATCTTATAAGTAGCTCGCAAGCTGAAAACTTGTGGGCACCCCTGACCTAGGAGATGAGACAGACCATAGGAGTTAGGACAGACCCTAGGTGTTAGGACAGACCATAGGTGTTGGGACAGACCATAGGTGTTGGGACAGACCCTAGGTGTTGTGACAGACCCTAGGAGTTGGGACAGACCAGGAGTTGATCTATGTTCCTTTCCATTTGGGTGTACCTGTAGAGTGATGTCATCCATGAACAGGAGCTTATGGAAGGTCAAATCTATACCTGTTCCCACTCACTGATCTGTGTGAGGTTAAGTCTTATGCAGTACAGCAGTGCAAACAATGTGTAATTGTCTTCAAATTGACACTGAGTTGTGGATAAAGTTCCTTAAGGTCTTAGCTATGTGGTATTGATCTGTATGCTTTATTGTAGTTGATCCAGGGAATGTTTAGTTTGGTCAGTGTGGTCTTGGAGTCCTGGTGGGCAGCTCTATCTGTCAGTAGGTGGGGCTTTGATCTTCTGGTGATGTTACGTCTCCTAATCAGTGCTCATGTACCTGCACACATGCTCATTAAAGTCCAGTGCAGTACACAATGTTCACAAATAAATAGGACATTTTGTACAGATGTCCATTAGCTGTGCAAGCAATGTGCTTCTGAGGTTCTCCCAGAAACCAGTTTATGTTCAAAATAGATCTTCGAATCAAAACATTAATTCTGAATAAAGAACAGTTCTCTTTTCTTGTGCTTTCTCACTTCACGGGGAGTTGGCTTTTAGTTATGGTGATCAAAGCACAAGTGTATCTTCTGGAAAACTTGGTTCTGAAGCCAGGGTTGGTCACTGTCCACTGCACCTGCGATGGAGTGTGAATATATAAACATACTACAGGGAACCTTCATTGCTACATTGGTATTTTAAATTATAATATTTACATTTTCTGGTTCACATGCCCTATCTTGGTGACACATATTTACTTTTTGTTATTCACATATGAGCAGTGCAGAAGATTAGAGGAGGTGTAATCCATTCTTCCTCACTGGCCACAGGAGCCCACTCGCAGAGGCAGAAGAATGCCCCACAAGCCAGAGCTCCTCGTGTGTTAAACTTTAAATACAGCAATCGCTTTTTTCCTATAACATGAAATGAGGATTTTGGGGAAACTAGTTACAAGTGAGATATATCTCAGTGGCTCTGAATTGTCCTTTCACTGCTGTTAGAAGTCCTTAGGCCAAGCATTGCTCCATTCCAGATGGAAGCAACTGAAATCAACACTGATTCCTCTGCTGGGATGCAGCGTATCTGGACAGCTCCTGGAGGATATCCAACCTCATCCCCATGGTGTTGGGCTCAGAATCGATCCACCTTTTGCTTTTTAGTTCAATATCCTTTTTCTTTTTTTTTTCTTTCATTTATTTTGTCCTGCCGGGCCCCCCAGTGAAATGCCTGAAGCTCCATGTGGTCATTTTGCCCACTGTTGTGGGGACTTAAAAACTTAAAAGTAGTGGAAAATAGAGAGAGAGAGAGAGAGAGAGACTGCAAAGAGCTGAAAGTCAATAGAGAGGGAGTCATGGAGAGAAGGAAGAGAGGGGGAAAGAGAGAGGATGGTGGAGGGGACAAGGGCACCTGGGTGTTAATGGAGTCAGACCTGGACTGGGATGACTGGGATGAGTTCCCAGGGCTGGTCTGGCCTCCGGCATTGACACAGTGTTGACAGGGACAGGTAATGACTGCGTGTCAGCCAGGAGGAGAGGACACACACAGCACTACTGGTGCTTTGTGGTTAGGGCTTTATCTGTAATGAAGGATGACAGATGAACTGTCAGAGTAATCTCCAAAAGCTCATCTGGAATTTTTGAAGTGAGAGTCTCACTGCAAAATGTTTACAGACAAAAAAAAAATCCACTGGATGTGACAAATGACAAAGTTACATTCTTCAGCTTTCTGGCACACAAACTGAGATTCAGATTCTTTTTGGCCATCCAGCAACGAGCAGCACAAGAGTCCCAGCAGCGTGTCCTGTGGATCAGGGAGACTGGAGAATCAAGTATGTGTCCTGCTGGACAGCTGGATTTTCATCTATTTTAGTTGTTTTATTCCTGGACTTTTTGTGCCTGTGACTCATGATGGTTGTGTGTAGGGTGTTTGGTGTGATTCATGTCTTTGAAGTTCACAGATTGTTCTGTTTCGCAGGATGTCATCACCCCTCACTCTGGGGTCCCACTTAATAGATTAGCTACGTGCTAGCACGCAAAAACCAACTGTGATATTCTGAATGTGATAAAATACAGAAATTGCTCAGTATAGCATGCGGTAGACATTTCAGAAGGCAAGTTTCCATGCTGTGTTTCTGTTTGTGATAATATCTGTAATCTGCTTTCTTTCTTTCTTTTTCTTTCTTTCTTTGTCTCTCTCCCTTTTTCACCTTCTCCCTCTTTTTCTCTCTCTCCGTCTTTTTCAGGCTTGCTGGTATCTAGACGTCTTTCTGAGAGGAATTACGCAGGGGAGATATTTGATCCAGCAATCACTGCGGGGTTATCTAGCCCCCGGTCGGCGATGGCGTGACAGCACATCTCTCCTGCTACTCTTCCTGGGGGTGGAGCAACTGCATCCTGGCCTGTGGATGATACGTGTGGAGCAGGTGGGGGAGACAGGCCGCGTTTATCTGCCACCCACGTGTCACAGCCAGCTTCCTGAGGAGCCCGCACGTTTCCTGCAGCGTCCCAGCAGGGCTGGACGCCCTGCCACACACCTCCTGTCACAGCTAAAACGATGATTCTCACACTCGCCCTTCAGGTAGCTCCCACACCACCCACCTACCCACCCTAATTGCCCAGTAGGCCAGTATTCATGGGCGTGCACTGGTGATGGATGTCCGCTGCAGCTGTGGAGAGAGATCTTCCCCCATCAACACCTCTCCAGGACATTTTGCTGGCTGACAGGAGTGCGTAATGAAGAAGGATGGCGGCCATTTTGTGTCAGTGGGCTCGTTCGCTGTCATTTAATGGTTTAAGGCAACAGCGTACTCAGCCTATTAGGAGGAAAGGAGTGGAGCAGTGATTTGACACATCTCACTGTTTACGGGAGACTCATCACTCTTAATCTTCTGGTCAAACATATTCATTTAACCTCTTGCCCTTTTGCTTTGTTGTCAGAAAGGGACAGACAGACAGCTGTTAGAAGCCTGGATATCACCTCAGATCCAGTGTAGTTTTGCCTCCTGTGGGATCCACAGTTCTGTGGCTCTGCTGTGGTTCTGGTCGGACTCACCAAAGCCATATGTCCATAAAGTCTATTACAGTAAACAATATGTTCATAACTGAAATTAGTGTTGGTGTTTAGTGCTCATATTACTGCCAGAGGGGACGTTCCTATTGCATAATGGACAACTATGCACAGTGTAGGCAGATTACACGTTTTTATTCTTTCTGAATGTATTTTGTAATAAGCCTAAATAAGCAGTGTTCACGCTCAGAAGATGACCTCAAATCAGACCCTCCACAAGCACACATGCAATCACAGTGGACGTCTAGGCTACAAATTTCTAAAGTGTTAGCCGAGCGTGTCTGTGTATTTCTATGGTGTGTTACTGTGTATTTCTATGGTGACCTAGTCAAGGGTTTCTTCTTTGAAGAAGCAGCTCCAAACTACCCAGGAACGGTCAGACCAGGCAGAGTGACCAGACCAGGCAAACTGATCAGACCAGGCAGAGTGATCAGACCAGGCAGAGTGATCAGACTAGGCCCTCAACTGTGTGCCGAGTGGATGAGTTAGTGTGGAGGAGAGAGGAGAGAGGGAAGAGGGGAGAGGAGAGAGGAGAGAGGGGAGAGAGAGGTGGCCATACTAGAGAAGCATTCAAAGATGCTTCATTTCCTCAGTTGTCAGATGGACCCGTGTCCTGCAGAGGTGGGACGGAACCTCCTGATTTTCCCAAACGGCATCCCTGTGGCCAAGAGAGAAACTTCAGACTGTTTGGGGTGCTTGGTGGCAGGAACCATGCAATCAAACATTAATTATCTAGTGCACCTGTTTGTAAAAGGGTTTCCCAGGTGCTCTCTCCTCCCGTGAGGGTAATGTGTGTGTGTGAGTGTGCGTGCGCGTGTGAGTGTGTGTGAGTGTGAGTGTGTGTGTGTGTGTGTGTGTGTGTGTGTGTGTGTGTGTGTGTGTGTGTGTGTGTGTGTGTGTGTGAGTGTGAGTGTGTGTGTGTGTGTGAGTGAGTGTGAGTGTGTGTGAGTGAGTGTGTGTGTGAGTGTGTGTGTGTGTGTGTGTGTGAGTGTGTGTGTGTGTGTGTGTGTGCATGAGTGTGTGTGTGTGTGTGTGAGTGAGTGTGTGTGTGTGTGTGTGTGAGTGTGTGTGTGTGTGTGTGTGAGTGAGTGAGTGTGTGTGTGTGTGAGTGAGTGTGTGTGTGTGTGTGAGTGTGTGTGTGTGTGAGTGTGTGTGTGTGAGTGTGTGTGTGTGAGTGTGTGTGAGAGTGTGTGTGCTTGGGAGGGGAGTGTTATGTTGCTGGATCATTATTCACAATGTTAAGCAGAATACCTGTTCAGGTTCTGTGAGACTGCTGCAAAAAGCAGCATCTCTGCCGAAATGTCAGTGGTGTGGAGAGCATCACGTTGCCGTGGCGTGTTGCCGTGGCACGTTGCCGTGGCGCTGTGCCTGCCTCTGGGCACTGCACTCCGCCATACAGCCATGCCCGCCAGCTCTGTTCGACCTAGTTATTCTGAAAAGGAACCTCAGGACTTTGACACGTCAGATTTCCTGAGTACCTTGTGCGGGCGGTGAAAGATGCAAGATACACACACACACACACGCACACACGCACACACACACACACAAGAGCATTAGCATTAGTGTTACTATTCCCGAAACCCTCACTGCCAAGAGCGTGCAGAGACATTGCAGACTCGATCCGTCAACCCACTGAGCTCCCGCAGCTACCCGGGCCAGGGAGTATTTGATAAACTGTAGCTTACCTTTAGTAAGTCCAGACTATACATATCAATGATGCGGCAGTTTGTTTGTTGTTGCTGTGGGTGTTGGTGTATTTGAGTTCGTATTTATAAGGAATGCCTTCAAATCTGTGGGGAAGCTTGTCGCACATGTGAGTGTTTGTGTGTGTACCTTTTTTTGGTGAGGTCCAAACATGCCAGTCTTATGGACACAGTCTGTGTGCCTTCCTGCGTTATGGTGGGAGAGAGAGGAAGAGGAGGGGAGAGAGAGGAAGAGGAGGAGACACAGAGGGAGAGGAGGAGAGAAGTGTCATTTAAGAGGCTGAGGGGTGGGAGGAAGACTCTGTACCCTTCTGGCTGTCAGACACATTCCTCCACAAACACAGCACATCAGCGCCGGCCACTGCATGGACAGGATGTCATACTCTAATAATTAATGTTCAGAAATGCCTCTGGTTCAGTCATAACAGATGTAATATCCATATGCAATATCCAACCCAGCTCCTAGATAAAGGGACTGAGACCAGAGTTTAAGGACTGTGGCTTAAGCACCTCCGGGCGTGCCAGTCCCTGAGCGCGGAGGTGCACACCTACAGGCTAGGGGTCACTCACTGTCATCTGTCTCCTTGGTTACCTTTCCTGCCTTTATGTCCTGGGTTTCGTCTCCGTTTGCTGTTTTGTTTTCGTTTAGCCCCGCACCTCGTTTGCTTTCTCCCGAGTGTCATTGATTTCTCCCGTTCCTCGTTTTGCCTTAATGAGCCTCTCTGCTTAAGCCCCGTGTTTCCCTAGTGTCGCCGTTGGTCTTTTGTACAGTCCTCTGTTTATTATCGCCTGTCGTACTCGGCCTGCCCGCTGTTTCATGTTTGCGCTTTGTTGTGCTTTCTATAAATGATTATGTTTTCTGGATCTTTTCGAGTTTGCTCTATGATCCTGGACTGTCTTTTAGGTTTGTCCATAATCAATCTCGCTGTTCTCAGTTCTCGGTCCCATCACTATCGTATGGCCCCGCTCCGCTCCGCTCAGGCCTGCACGATATTAAGAAAACGTGCGATAACAGTGTTCAACACTGCGATAAATATACAAATATTTAAGTGTGCATATTCTCGATGCAGTTCCAGTGTATTTCTGTATTAACATATAGATACACTGCCAAGATGCTCACTGAATAAATACATGTTAAACACTTTTATTGTGCAAACTACACGAATACCCAATCAATTAAAAGAAATTCATTTAGATTAAACAGTATTTCAATTAAAATGGAGCTTCCAACTGAAAGAAACGAACAAAAACGTAACGGAACATAAGTGATCTCTGAGAACACAAAGCCAACTCAGCATTCACTGTACGACACAACCAAGAGGAACACGGGGCTTAACACGTTGGGTCCAATAGTGTGAATGTTTTATCTGATAGGTCAAATAAAATGTGTTTACACGCTCCGTGCACGCGATTTTGTTCTTATTCGTCACTTATTTTGCGATGTGTTCATCACACAGGTTCATATCGCGATGACAATGAAAATACAAATAGGCCTACAATACTTTAAATGTGAGAAGTTTTCTTCCACCGTGATGTCGTTTTTCATCTGACACTGTCATTATCAGACACCACCGTGGTCTCGGCACCTCTCACTGTCTCCCTTTCAAATCCGATTTCTGAAACACTGCTGAAGCAACGAGATAAAAATCTAATTTTCCCAAATGAAATCAACCAAAAACCAATTGGGAGATGAGGATTAGGTTTAATCGCTATTCATCCATCAATATACGATGCAGTGCCTCGCTGTCCAGAGAGCTCCATAATGCATGGCGTGCACTCCCAGAAAGAGGAGGGAATCTATCAAAACCGTAATTTAGATAATGCTGCAGTGTACTGGTCTGTGTGAAATTGGCTCTCATCAGTGGTACAGTGATGCTGCACGACGCCTGAATCTGTGTTCCCGTTCTCGTGAGAGCTCTCTGCCGTGAATAACCCTAGACTGGGTAGCAAAGCCATTTAGAATGACTTACTTTCCCATTCCAGCTATCAATGGAGAGGTTTATTACGTGTGAAAGGAATAACGTTGCTGCAGTCCGCTGCTGTTTTTCTATTGGAGGGTGTGTAGATTTTTATCGCACGCAGTGAGATATAAAATATAGGCACTCACATACACGCGCAAACACACACACGCGCAAACACACACACACACACACACACACACACACACACACACACACACACACACACACACACACACACACACACACATACACACACACACACGCTTATTCAAATTCAACAACAGCCAATTTTGCAATTTGAACAAGGAAGAATAAAATGCCCATGGCTGCATGACTGGTAGTTCAAAGGGTTTCCAGTAACTATATTCAGGTTTATTTCTGAATCAGATGCTTGTTAAGATTCCTGCTCACACATGGCAGGCACACACACACACACACACACACACACACACACACACACACACACCTACAGAGAGAGACGCAAGAGAGAAAGAAAGTGAGGGAGAGAGAGAGTTAGAGAGAGAGGGGAAGAGACAGAGAGAGAGAGTAAGAAAGCGAGAGAGAGAGAGAGAGAGAGAGAGAGAGAGAGAGAGAGAGAGCCCTACACTGCCAGGATATATAATGAAGACAGAGGATAGGCGCAATAAAAGGTGTTAAAGGCCTGTTATTTCAAGGCTGGCGGCACCCTGATCATCCCATGAGTTTGGTCATGTTTACCAAGTCCTACCGCACTGCATCAGAAAGAACATCATCATAATTATTTAAAAATTCCTTCACCATCTTCAGAAGGAGACCCTGAGATCAGGACAACTTATATATGCTAATAATAAATAAGATTATATATGATTATATAAACTGCCTGTCAATATGCTCTCTAAATATAACACCCAATCAGACCTTCTGTGGACATGCTGCATGTGTGTGTGTGTGTGTGTGTGTGTGTGTGTGTGTGTGTGTGTGTGTGTGTGTGGTGTGTGTGTGTGTGTGTGTGTGTGTGTGTGGTGTGTGTGTGTGTGTGTGTGTGTGTGTAGGTTTGTGTGTGCGTGTGTGTGTATGTGTATGTGTATGTGTGTGTGTGTGTGTGTGTGTGTGTGTGTGTGTGTGTCTGGTCTAGATTTTCTCTGTGCCAGGTAATTGGTTGAAGTAACTCTGCTTCCTTTCTCCTGTTTAGGTCTAGGGGAAAACAGAGAGCAAATGTGCTGGACTATGATTCTAAGAAGTGGCTTTGGCGGCCAGGGGGGTGGCAGGTGTGCTGGGAGCTTCCTGCTCCTGTCTGTGTGTCTCCTGCTTCTCCAGACACGGGCAGACGTGGCCTCCACCAAAGACCGACACTATTCGTGGAAAACAGGTAGGCCGGGCTGGCTCCATCCTCCTCCACCACAGCCTACACCCTGCCAGAGGTTGTGTGGGCTTCGGCTTTCTTTCACTCGCATTGCTCTCCTCTCCTCGAAAGTCTGATGTCATTCCCGTGCGCCGTGTGTTTGAGCTGTGTAGCGTCCTCATTCTCATGGTCCAGTGCTACAGCTGAGCTGAGCTCTTTCTGGACTGTTCTCTGGACAGAACAGAAAAAATTAGCCCACTTTGCCTTCCCACATCTAAGGTTCCTACAGCAGATGACTTCACGAGAATCACACCCAGCTGGTCAGCTCCTCAGAAATCAACTCCTCAGAAATCAACTCCTCAGATAATGTCAAGATGTGGGGACAGTTTGCATGTAATATCTGCTCCACAAGGGATTATCTGTCTCTGTGCTTCTGATGGCAAAGCCTCTCCACAGAGAATGTAATCACATGTAATGATGTATATAGTAATGTGAACCCAGTCCTCAAAACGGGGGTAAGTAATGACTTCCTGGGCTGTCTGGGTACAGATTTATGGCTCTGGCTGCAGTGCTCAGATGTAAGATGGCTTTTTGCACATTTTGCTCCAGTTTTGCAGAACAGTGAAATCTGATTTGGGTCTTTAATCTCTCAGGCGCCTGGCAGGAAGGATGAGTCTTGTTTCCTCCCTGCAATGGTTTATTTCACCTATTCTTCTTCACACAACTTCTTGAGTAAAGCTTTAAAAGTGAAAATGTTGGATTTACAAACATTTTTTGCAAACTTTTTTTCTAATAACCTATATTTCAGCGATGCATGCTGTGTCCTGCCTACATTCACAACTGTGTACTGATTCAAACTGCTGTGGTGTTGTAACAGTTTTTGAAGAGAAATCGTTTCTCATCTTGGTCTACTGGCTTCTCTCCCCAGACTCTGTCTGGACTGTTTGTGATGTGTTTAGATTCCTGATTAAGACATTGATTAATTTCTTTTGAATGTGAAGTATTTCAAAAAGAATAATGTCAGATCAGTGTGATTCTGATGTTGACATCATATCTATTCTTTGGTAACAAGCACACACACACACACACACACACACACACACACACACACACACACACACACACACACACACACACACACACACACAGAGGTTTGTTCTAATGTGCAGATATGACTGCAGACTGCTTCCATTACAGATGCCTCCACTGTCTGCCTTTGAAGTTCAATCTAATCACTCAAGCAAATGAATATTAAATACTCTGGATTATCACAAGATTGGAATCATTAGATATGCCAGGAAGCAAATCAGATGTGCCTGGTTATGAATTATTAATAATTTTGCCGTGGATCCTCCCAGCTCATGCGTTGCCTTATTGTGTAAATAAAGAACCTGACAACATGAGCTTACTAACATCTAAGATGCCTGCAGCATCATGGCAACGGTCCTGCTAACGCTGAATAAGGTGCCAGCATTGCATTGTGGGTACAGTGGAAAACTTTGCTGGGCATGGAGGGGCTGGAGATGGTGTTGAGAGAAGAGAGCTCAGTTCAGTGTTGAGAGAAGAAAGTTCAGCTCAGTGTTGAGAGAGCTCAGTTCAGTGTTGAGAGAGTTCAGTGTTGAGAGAGTTCAGTTCAGTGTTGAGAGAAAAGAGTTCAGTTCAGTGTTGAGAGAAGAGAGTTCAGTTCAGTGTTGAGAGAGTTCAGTGTTGAGAGAGTTCAGCTCAGCGTTGAGAGAAGCGCGTTCAGTGGAGACGAAGGCGACGTGAAAGGCGTACTGTGGCTCTGTAGAGACAGAACGTTGTTCTTTGGAGCATGTCTGGAGGTGCTGCAGCAAATTGAATAAGCAGTTCATGTTTATATTCAGTTATTATTTCATACTTCAGGAGTTATTACATCTGGCTTGGCTGATTGTGGGCTATGCTGTACACGACTGTGAACTGTGAGCTGTTTGTTATTATTTTTGCAGGAAAATTTTAGCACTATTGACGTTGTGTCCTTCTATTATAATGTCTCAGAGTTTCTACATCTTCCGTTGTGTTCACACAACACGTTGTGCAGGAGTGTTCCCGCAGAGTGGAGCTAACACGTGAAGGACGTCACGCACTGCTGCCACTCAGAGGTGTGACATCTTTCACTTCTCCAGACTGGTGTGTGCGCTACAAGCTGCTGGTGTTTGCGCTTGTCTCCTCCGCATGCCCCCACCCTCCCCGCAGGGCTGCCTGGTCGCCGGCAGCCTTCACATTATAGTGAGCTCGTGTGTGTTTTGGGTTTGACCTCCACGGCCGTCTGGGAGGTGGTGGAGCAGTCAGGGCTGGAGGTAGAGACAGGATCGTCTAGCTCGTTAAACACAGCGCCCTCGTTAAGAGGTGGGGGCGGGCCCTTCTGACCCCTGACCCTCTCGAGGTTTTGGGGGCGTGCGGGGTAAGGGAGTGTGGAACAGTCTCTGCATTTAAGGGTGCTGCAATACCTACACCACACTAACAGCCTGGTTTGTTCTCTGCCTATTTCAGATTTAAAGTAAATCTCACCACAAAGTCACAATGTGTTTTTTAAAAGGTCAAGTTGAGAAGACAAAGAAATCACCACAGCGGTAGAGTTTAAAGGCACCGTAGGTAAAAGGAAATCAAAATGCCAAAGTGTTTTAAAAAATCATATTTTGAATAATAAAACTCATAGTGCTTATATGGAGAGAGCATATAACGTATTCCCGTAGAAAGGACGACGTTAGCAAACATCACAGCCATTCTGGTCCATCCTGGTTTTGCCCCTTTCTGCTCTGAATGGTTTGAAATGTCACCATGTTGCAGTCTACCTCCCCATAAGAGATCCACGGTCCTCTCAGCATGATAAACTGGAGGTTTCTGGGTTCTCCCAGCGAGCTTGGGCTGAAGATCTCTCCCAGTGTGGGGTTACAACCTCCACCTCAGGTGCTTCCAGAGAGCCAGAAACAAACGGTGTTCTACTCTGGATCTGCCCAGGTGTAGATACCTCAGAGCTCTCGTCACTACTGACTCAAGTCCTGACTCCTCACCTGTCTTGTCTTCCTGATTCACTACTGGCTCACGTCCTGACTCCTCACCACTGTGTTTGCCTTGTGACTCTCATTCTAGCTACTCCATTGTTAGTTTCGACCTTTATTAATTAGTTGTTCATACAGACTGAATGTCCACTGTCACTCTAATACATGCATTACTCTTGTAGTACCTTCAATCTAGTGTAAGATAACACAGTGCCTGCCAGTGTGATGGCACCATCATACATACTTGTACAGCTCCATAATGGCTAATCATCCCATACAGCTACTGCAGAGTCATGTGAAATGTGTCTGGTGTTCAGATTTGAAATGCTGTTGTGGTTTCCTTTAAAAGGCTGAAGCTGAGCAACCACAAAACCTTTCAGATGACTATTTATGAAAAGCCAGAGTTTTATGCATTCCTGCATGAGGAAAATATATTGCTTTCTATGGACCTTTTTTCTTTAAACCCATATCCATGTGCTAGTTAGATATCTGACTCAGGCAGAATGGAGAATGGGGCCTGTTATACTGTCCTCTGCAGAGGCGGGTCTGATTGATGCCCTGTTTGATAAGATGGCATTCGCAGCTCCAGAAGAATAAATGATTGCATTACTGCAGTCATATGTGGTCCCGGTGATATGCAGAGCACTGAGCTGGTGTGCGGCACCCTGATCCAGACCTGACGCTCACCACTTAAACACGCTGTCAGCAGTCACTCCGGAGGCTTGTGTCTGTTTCATGCCAGATCTTCATAAAGAATTTGTAGGTATATATTGTAGTGACAGGGATTTAATTGGATCTTATTTGAATGTTGTGGGGAAAGCCAATATATAAAACTTGCCAAAACTTGCCAAACCTGCTTCTCGTTTTTTGATATTGCAGTAGAAGTGTGTGCTGAAATCCCAAACCCATTTAATCTTTCATTATTTACGCTCACTGTGGCCTCTGCTATTCAGCTTAAAGCTATTCGTGAGCTAGCAGTGAGGCTAATGTCGCAGTTGCTGAGGAAGAGTATAGGAGAAAGCACAGAGGAAAGCCCATAAACTTCTATAAAATACATCACTTTATTAGATTGTAATGCTTTGATGAATTAGCTTACCACTCTTTAGAGATTGTATTGTGACGGTCCCAGGATGTTCAGGGCTGTTTGAGAACCCGTGACTATGTCCAGCGTGTAGAGAGAGCATTGGATTCATTGGCTCTCAGTGTGGGAACCACTGCCTTCAGACCATGGTGCTGTTCCCTTTAACGCTAAAGAGTCATTAGCATAAACTGGTGAGAGGTCTTATCTTCAGAAACAGAGCGGTCCAGTCATGTCTCATTTGACTGCGGTAGATAATCATAATGAAGTGTTTGTGGTGGTTATCCTGTGCTTGAGCAAACCATTGGAGGTATTATTTTAGAGATGTTAGCATGTTTTGTTCAGGTCTGAATTTGCCATCAGTGGAATGTCTCATCTCTTTCCCACAGGGGCTCTGGGTTGGTGGGGGTGGTTTGATTTGTTCTGTGTCCCATTTTTTACGGCCCTTCTTAAACGTCAGAGAAATGAACAGTTTCACCCCTGAGCCACGAGTCAACCGGTGTAAGTGAAGGTGTGTACAGTGCATGGTAGCTCTTTATTTTTTAAAAAAGAACATATTTATTGATTGTGTTCACTGCTAAAAAACATGAATCATAAATCTGTGATAACTTACAGCAGAAAAGGCTGCAAACAGACAGAAAAGGATAACTAGTCTGCTGGCAATGAAGATAGAATCAGAGTCAAAGAAAATTACAGTGTGTGTGGGAAGAGGCGAAGTACATCTAATTGCTGTAGATTACACACACGTTATGCTGAAAGCCTTCCCTGATCACGCTGGTGTCTGACGACGCTCTTCAAGCAGGAAAAACGCGCCTGTGTGCTCTGCTTTCAGATGTACTCTACATATACTGACATTTAAGTGCTTCATTCCAACAGACAGACTGGTATTTTCCTGTTTCAAAATGGAATAAGTTATGTAGAAGGACTAGCATCCACCCCACCTGCACTGCCCCTACCCACTCACTAGGGGGCGCCCCCACCACATTTGCACTGCCCCTACCCATTCACTTGGCATTCTGGAGTGTTTTTATATTCAAATTGAAGCCGTTGATGTGCTATTCACAGCAGCAGCACAATGACCAAATCCTCGTCACGACTGTCAAAAAGGTCACCTCTTACCAACTGGCTGTCTTACCAAACCCTGTGTGATTTTAAGAGGAGTTGTTGAGTTGCAGAAGAATAGGTGGAAGAATACACTTCCTTCTGGGTGCCTTGCATTGAAATCCGTGAAGCATTCTCTGCTGGACTGAACAATAAAGTCACGACACGAAGCCAAACATGGGAACTTGAAAGTGAGGCCATCAGAGAGAAAGCAATGATTTGATGATTCAATGATTCATGCAGATGGAAATAAATAAAGGTTTTATTAAGAAAGAAAGCTTCAGGCTTCCTTATGACAGAACTCTGTAGTTTAGACCTAATATAACAAGACAGACAGGCAGAGAGACAGACAGGAAGACAGACATTGTATTTGACTGAGGATACTGTGGAATCCAAGAAATCACTGGCTGGCTTTAGATCACAAATTCATTTTGTTTTTAGAGACAGTTCGTAAAATTAATTAATGATGAACACACGCATGCTTCACATTCCTCAACATTCCTGAGACACACTAACACGCTAACACTGTTTCTGCTGCATTCAAAGCAGATAATGCCAGCTGTGGGACCTCTGTGTATTCAAACCAGAGGGAAACTTCCAATGCTCTCGATGGATCTGCAGATCTAGGGTTAAAGGTTAGCATGTCTGCACTCATACAGTTCCCCCTGAACATCACATGACTAATGCCCAGAAAAAAAATAAAAAACGGTTGTGATTAAATTATTTCTGTAGATCATCCTGAACCCTCAAAAATGTAAAAATTGAAATGTGACCCCAGGTCATGTAATGGTCGTCTGTATTCGCTCTTTATCAAAGCAACCTCGAAGGGTGAAGAAGAGTGTGATGAAGAGTGCTTGTGAATGCTCTTGGTATTGATCATTCTTGAGAGGCTTCCGCACCTGTGCAGTGTCGTGTCATCTCTCAGGAGTGTGATTGATCCAGGCCCATCATCAAAGCTGACAGCTGGCCTCTCTGTGCCCGGCACTCTGGGAGTTCCCAGCAGCCCCGTGTCCTATGGGAGATCATGTTGGCAAGTTTCTGGATTTCAGAGAAATGCTCGAGTCTCAGAGCCTTAGACATGATTTCCAGGTAGAGAAAGGTTCTCTCAACCACATGCAAAGTTCTGCAATCTGTGAGGCATCTTGAATTTCAAACTTAACCAGGCTGTTGCATACAGTGAGTTCAAGGGCTCCAGCTGTTCTTAAGATGTTTTTTAAGTGTACACGGGAGGTTAAAAAGTCAATTAGTGTTAGTAATTCACCAGCAATCAGACAGTATGAGCAGACCACCCTGCACACGCCATTGCAGATTCATCCTCACATGGTGGAGATCAATGACATCTCTGAAATGACCTTTTGCATGTTGAGCTTGATAATTAGTCAACAACAATAATGTTGTTGTGTAATGTCAATACATGACACTAGTACACTACATGACACTACTATGAATAATGACACTACTACACTACATGACACTACTACACAACATGACACTACTACACTACATGACACTATTACACAACATGAAATGGCGTTTGACTTATAGTTTCTGCTGTTCCTAAGCAGTGGGCTCCCTGGGAAATACAAATTACAAAGTGATCATTATGCAGATCATTACTGTATATGACCATATAATAACCATTATAATACATTGTAGTGGTTATATTGTCACACATAACCGTTATTATATCAAAGAGAATGATTAGTGGGAAGAGGCTGGTGCATGTGTGTCGTGGCACCTCAGTACAGCTCGTGAGCGTAGCGTGCTAACGTTCACATGAATCATCTGCTGTATTGCTGAGGATTCTGGGCTTCACCAACATAGCAGAGCAGGACCATGTTCTCCTGGGTTCTTCTCTGAACTTGGCAGATCCTTGACTTCTTCAGGATCTCCAATGTGTGATGATCTCTGTTCACCTCTGTGCTGGTGTACCTATGGTTTTGTGTGTTGTATCTTGTGTGCTGTTAGTGCTGTGCTGAGATATGTGTGTGGGGTGAGTGTGTTGGGGGGGGGGCTTGTGCTGAGATGTGCTGATGGTGATTAACGCAGACTGTGAGCTTCTGATGCAGTATAAATAACTGCCCTGCTGCTGTCACCGCCAGCTCCTACAGATCCTGCAGCAGATGAAGTTAAGAGTCATTATAGGCGGAGAGGAAACTGTTATAGAGGCAGAGCTGCTGTGTTAGGAGCAGATGTGTAAACACCGTCAAACACACTTCACTTTCCATCTTGCTTTCATTACAGCTGGACAGGATTAGGAGTGACACTTTCTTTTTGCCATTGACAATTACTCTCTTATTATGCGATGCAGTGAAATGGTTCCCCGGTGATTAAACGTGACCCCTCCTCCATGTGCATGGGTAGCCAATCTCACGCTTTATGGTAATTAGTGGCAAACCCCTCTTCTTCTCCATGGAGGATTTATCATATTCATCATACATATATACATGATGTATATTACAACCTCAATGCACTGTAGTAAGAGATGTAGGTGTGGAGATATTCAAACTGTAGTGAAGTACATTAGAGTTTCCAGGGAAGAATGTTTTGGACAGAGATCATTCATCAGCTGTGCCAGCCCTACTTATGAAGGCCATAGCAACAGATACCTGGTTGATACCGGGTCTAGACTTCTACAGGAGCTGCGTGTGTAGTATTGGGGTTCATCTAATGACCTGGTTCGTGAATGTGGGTGAGTGGTACATGTCAGGAGGCTGTAAATGTGACCCTGCTGTGTGTATCAGCTCCTACTTCCTAAACACACAGCAGTTATCCATCTGTTCTGGGCTGGTAGACTGGGCTTGATCTGGGGTTTGGTGCTGTTAATACACCCTGATGACGGCGAGCTCATGGTGGTTGACACAGTATTGATTTTGAAATCGTCTTTTGGTGGTGCGGTGAGTGAGTGAGAACTGGGGAGGATGAGGAACCCACTGAGGGTGAGAGACACGGCAAGTTAATCTGTCTGATTCACAGGGCGCAGTCCCAACATATTAAACATGGTGAGAATAACTGTGAGTTAGAACACGCCACCATGTGGTAAGTTATTTATCAGCTGGAGAGTCGAATCCACAGTCTCGGATGCAAGGAGTTAAAAACAAAATACCTTTGGATTTTATAAGGGACTGGAGAGAGAGAGAGAGAGAGAGAGAGAGAGAGAGAGAGAAAGAGAGAGAGAGAGAGAGAGCAGGAGACGTTAACGACCTGACCCTTCTTCCTTACATCTTTATCACAGATCTCCGAACCATTTCACAATAAGAGCTTCTCAGCTCAAAGCAGAAAACTAGATCCAGGAAAAATAACTCTAGATTAAATATTCCACTGGCATTAGCAGCAGACAGTGAGGGAACCATATTTTGTTTTACAAGCAGGCGGCTTTATTACGCTGCTTGTTTGAAGGCTCTGGTGAGAATGCATGTTCCCTACGGAAAGAACCAGAAAGGCTAAATGAGTGACATTCAAGACATCTCAAAGAGCTGAAAAGGAGAGAGTGAGGGAGTGAGTGGAAGAGTGAGAGAGAGAGAGTAAGATGAACAAAGAGTGAGAAAGGGGTTGAGATCACTGGTGTAATGCTAAACAGGCAAACACCCAGAGGACGTTACTCACGCTACTGGGCGGTTTTGCTCTGAGGCTGTTTCAGGGCTTTTCCTTCATCAAAGGGGATTGATTTAGTGTTTTGCATTCAGAGGTCATTTACACAACATGCTTGAAATGCCAATAACAATTGTTGTAAAGTGATGATCTAATCCAATACATGTCTGTCTGGGATGGGAGAAGGAAATAGAGCAAAGAGAGTTCTGGTTTTGATTTCAAGTACAATAAATGTATGACCTTTGAAAGAAAGTTCCTCTTTACCCTGTCTGCCACTGTTTACCTGTGCTAATGTTCATCTGCACTGGTGTTTACCTGTGCTAGTGTTCGTATGTACTGGAATTATGCTAGTGTTCATTTGCACTTGTGTTTACCTGTGCTAGTGTTCATCTGTGATGTTGTTTACCTGTGCTAGTGTTCATATGTACTGGTGTTTACCTGTGGTAGTGTTCATCTGTGCTAGTGTTTACCTGTGCTAGTGTTCATCTGTGCTAGTGTTTACCTGTGCTAGTGTTCATCTTTGTTGGTGTTTACCTGTGCTTGTGTTCATCTGTACTGGTGTTTACCTGTGCTAGTGTTCATCTATGATGTTGTTTACCTGTGCTAGTGTTCGTATGTACTGGTGTTTACCTGTGGTAGTTTTCATCTGTGCTAGTGTTAATCTGTGTTGGTGTTTACATGTGCTAGTGTTCATATGTACTGATGTTTACTGATGTCAGGAACAGCACATGATCGCTGTGTGATGCGGTTCACCTGCCGCTCATTGCCCCTCCCCTTCGCAACTGTTTAAGTCTTTGTGTTTGCTAGTATACTTGTGTGTTGAGCAGTGGAGCACATTTTAGATACAACATACAAAATCATCTCCAGGCAGCCTGAGATTTAGTGATCTGTGATGTAATAATTGGGCACTTAGATAATGTGGGACTCTAAACGTCTCAGAAGCATATTCACTGTATGGTGTGTGAAGTGGGATGGGATTATCTGTCTATATCTGTGGAGGTCTCAGACATCCACAGAGACATGAAGTCCTTGAACATCCTCAGTGTCCCCAGACTGCAGATGAGTCCCACGTCAGTCTGAACTGGCTGCTGGAAGCTCATACGAGCGCTAGCTAAATGAAATAGGTGGTTGATTTCCTGAAATAACATTACTGATTAGACTCATGCAGAGGAATCGAAGCATGTTGAAGTACGTAAACTATTTAAGGGTGTGTTTCAATGCTCACAGTTCATTTTGCTGTTCGCCCTTGCCAGATGTAATCGTTAAGGCAGCGTGATTCTCCCAAAACTGTTTTTTGATTCTTGTTAAGCTCTCATTCCTCAAACTGAATTAATTGTCGCAGACTGAATGAGAAAGAAGCTGGGATGGTGGCTCATGGGACACACCGCGCCTCCCTCTGGAGGAGGAGAGGAAGAGAGGAGGAGAAGAGCTTTTCCTCTTAATCACCCCCATGACCCTAAAGCGTCATCATAATTGGCTCCATTACCGCCGACAAGCACAAATTACCCTGCCACTCTGGCCCTGGCTGGAGCTCAGCTGTGATCTGGGCAGTGATCTCCCAGTGCCCGTCGCCAAGGCGACCTCACCACAGCTCTCCAGTGATCTCCCAGTGCCCGTCGCCAAGGCGACCTCACCATAGCTCTCCAGTGATCTCCCAGTGCCCATCGCCAAGGCGACCTCATCACAGCTCTCCAATGAGCTCCCAGTGCCCGTCACCAAGGCGACCTCACCACAGCTCTCCAGTGATCTCCCAGTGCCTGTCACCAAGGCGACCTCACCACAGCTCTCCAGTGATCTCCCAGTGCCTGTCGCCAAGGCGACCTCACCACAGCTCTCCAGTGTCATTAGAAGCGTGTGGATGGTGGGGAGGAGGCGGAGATCCATTAGGCCTTTTGAATGTTATTTTTGTATTCCCGTGGAGACCAAATGTTTTTAAATGACAAACCTCCCTCATTCACAGAAGTAGGACATATTATCTCCCTTATCCTACTCATATTCCCCCTGTTTAATTAAAACCAACTGAACTGAATTAAATTGAATATACATTTAACCAAGTGAGTACAGCAAATTCTGCTGCATGAATCATCACTAATAAAGAATGAATTACTACAGGCAGAGGAGCTTACCACCACACGTTACAACGGGGGGGGGGGGGGGGGACCTGCCACCATATATTACAACAGGGGGAACCTACCACCACACGTTACAATGGGGGGGAACCTGCCACCACATGTTACAACAGAGGGGGGAACCTAACAAAGACACGAACAAGCTAACTACACAAGATTTACTTCAGACACAGCACTTACAACCACAATGACCAATCAAGCAATGACCAAACACAGGACAAACCCACACAGACTAAACCAAGAACCAAACACACCTGAAAACAATGACGAGGGGGCGGAATAACAAATGACAGGAGAGTGACAGGGAAACACATGAGAAAACCAAAACATGAACACATGGAAACACAAAGCAAGAATGACAGGAGAGGTGGAGCTAACTGTGACACATGGCAGTGTGTGTCCTAAATACCTGGACACACACTCTCCATCTCACGGACCTCTAACGCCTCAGAGGATGGCTAAAGAAAACCTCACGTCTGTCTCTTTCTCTTGCTCTGTCTGTGTGTCCTTGTCCATCACACACACACACACACACACACACACACACACACACACACACACACACACACACACACACACACACACACACACACACACACACACACACACACACACACACACACACACACACACAGACAAACTGTCCTGTGTCCAGCCGCCTGACATGCTGACTCCTTCGTTCTCCAGGTTTGTCATGGCAATTGTGCTGTGCACACTTAAACTGCAATAGAAAATTAACATTTCACCATCTGAAATGACAAATGAAATGAAATCCATCTTCTATCCAGCGTCCTTCCATTATTTTAACTTTGGCACTTGGGAATCAATAAATGATCCTATGGTGTATTTTAGGGGATTTTAAAATTCAGTTGCTCAGTTTGTGTGTACTTTAAACTCACTTGCTTTTGTCTTTTATTCTCTCTCTCTCTCTTTCTCATTGGTTATACCTAAGAGACAGAGGACAGAGCATCTGTTGCTTGTCACACAGTGTGTGTGTGTGTGTGTGTGTGTGTGTGTGTGTGTGTGTGTGTGTGTGTGTGTGTGTGTGTGTGTGTGTGTGCAGTGTGTCTCCTGCCAGGCCTTTAATAGCACTGCTCCATATCTTCCTGCCGATGAAGCGTGTCTCCTATCTGACATGTGGGAACTCTGAGCTGCTCCGGTCAGCTTCCACTCATCCAATAAGTCACCCACAGAAGAGTAGCAATGAATATAAGTGTTCTTAATCTTTTCTCCCTCTCTTCTCTCTTTCTTCTCTTTTTCCCTCTCTCTTCTCTTTTCTCCCTCTCTTCTTTCTCTCTCTCTCTCCTCTTTCTCCCTCTCTCTCCTCTTTTCTCCCTCTCTTCGCTTTTAGTTTTTTTGACCAGACTCATCAGAATTATTCTCTTTTCCTTTATCTACTCTTCTCTTGTCTTTCTCCTCTCTCTCTCTCTCTCTCTCTCTCTCTCTCTCTCTCTCTCTCTCTCTCTCTCTCTCTAATAGCTCTGGAGATAACAGTACATGCCAGTGTCATTTCTGCTTGGCCTCAGAGCACACACAGCAGAGTTGATTATCACATCCTTTGCTGTGGCAGGAGCACATATTGGCAGGTTACTCTCGGTGTTTATCTGCTGTGCTTAACCTGAGGCCCTGGCCCTGGCCCCATCCTGCAGGTATAATGTGTGGGTAGACCTGTCCTGGGGCCTCCATCTGCAAGATGTAGTCACATAACACTCGTGTTGATGCTGGAACAAAGTTAGGACTCACCACAAATGCCCTGAGCTTTGGAACTGTTGTTATAGTTCACTTCTGCTATCCAACACTTAAAGTCCACTTTGTAAAACAGAGCTGAGGTTGGAGGGCTGACCAGGGTTCTCAGTCTACGCCTCATGTGCTGAAGACTCTGTTTCTATAACTAAAGCCCTGTTTCGTGGTATTAGTTCTGCATGGAAGGCAGATGAAGGTGATTATCTGTGTTGCTCTGTGATCTTGGTTCCATTTGAATCCACCATATTGGTCATTTTCACTCACTGCATGCTTTCACATCAGTAAAGAGTGCAGCATTAATAGGATGAGTGGTAAAACAACTCAGTAATTATTCTATCACATCCTGTGCAAGAGGAGTTCTCATGCACCTTCTCAAACACAGAATTGCTCAAGGAAACACTTCCTGGTGTTATATACTTTGCTGTATACTTCCTGAGACTAGCTGCACTTTTGCTAGCTGTAGGTACATTCTGCTATATGTAAACAGCCTGCTAATGTTAAAGATGTTTTTGTTACTATAATTAGGTTTAAACCTGCTGTGTATAGGATTACAAACATAGTGAATGAGGAACACAGACCAAATCCAACCTCCAGATTCATTAACAACATTTGTTAATGTTTCGTCAATGTTTCATTCAGCAGGTGAGATGTGTAGGCTACATGGGTTATTTTGTGTCTTGTTTTTCATTCTTCTGCATTCGTTTGGTTCTTGGTCAGTAGCATGTCCTCCACATTGTAGCTGCTGTCCGTCAGAAGTGAGAGGCCTGTGAGTGTTACCCACAACCTATAAGAATACACCAGCAGTGTCCAATTAGACCTCTCCTCCCTGCATTCGCATGTCAAGAGTCTTTTACACCACGCAAGACATGCAATTACACCTAGAGAGGTGTTTGAGCTTGACTGAGTCTGTCAGCATCACCAGCTGGTCCCTCCCTCTCTCTCTCTCTCTCTCTCTCTCAGTCACTCTGAAATAATGCCTCTGAATGTGTTTTGCATGATTGCTGATTCATTCTCAGTGGTTTGTGCTGTAGGCTGATACATGTTAAATGAAATGCATACCTTAATAAGCTGAGATTAGTGTCGGGACCCAAAGGACATAGGGGTAGAATTCATTTAAACTTGTTCCCTTATTTGGAGCACCCGGGACTGCACAGGATAAGTCTGAGATTCATGTTTACTAATTAAACTTGTTTAGGAGTTTAACATTAATTTGTGGTAGTTACCCTACGATTAATAAGCAAACAATCCACTTTGAGTTCTACAGTTGTAATGAAGTTTCAGCAGAATTGTGACATGGATGTGGAACTCGTGGGAGAACAGGGACCTCCACGGCGTTTAGATGAAGTTGTACAGCAGCTCAGCCAGAGCAGCTCAGCTGGTCACACATTGATAGAGTCCTGCAGCTGACCTTCTGACCTTTGTCTACCGAACACACGATCCAGTCGTAGCTTGTGTGAAACCCTTACATGTTGCTCAAAATGTGTTGTTTCAGTATAAAGGAACTTTAAACGCAAATCAATCAATCTGTAGTCAATCTGTAGATGTACTTCTTAAAGAAGCAATTTCCTAGTCATGACCACATATTTTAGTGGGTGAGTGTTGTACTGTGTGGGTGTTGGGTTAGTGGGTGAGTGTTGTACTGTGTGGGTGTTGTAATGGGTGAGTGTTGGGTTAGTGGGTGAGTGTTGTACTGTGTGGGTGTTGGGTTAGTGGGTGAGTGTTGTACTGTGTGGGTGTTGTAATGGGTGAGTGTTGGGTTGGGGATGAGTGTAGTATTGTGATGTCTGTAATGAGATGACATCACACTTTGAAAAATCACAGCCATCCCGACATGGCTGCCGTGACGACACACCGGCTGTCACTCAAGCCAGAAATGACTGACTTTCAGATGTCAGTAAACTCTGTGTGTGCTCTGAGCCCAGCTGTCTCACCTGCTCCTGGGCATGCTGATGACTAGATGCAAAAGAGAAAGACATAAGCAATGTTCTCCAGCTACACCCACACTCTCCAGCTACACCCACACTCTCCAGCTACACCCACATTCTCCAGCTACACCCACATTCTCCAGCTACACCTACATTCTCCAGCTACACCCACATTCTCCAGCTACACCCACATTCTCCAGCTACACTTATGTTCTCCAGCTACACCCACATTCTCCAGCTACACCCACATTCTCCAGCTACACTTATGTTCTCCAGCTACACCCAGATTCTCCAGCTACACCCACATTCTCCAGCTACACTTATGTTCTCCAGCTACACCTACATTCTCCAGCTACACCCACATTCTCCAGCTACACTTATGTTCTCCAGCTACACCCAGATTCTCCAGCTACACCCACATTCTCCAGCTACAACCACATTCTCCAGCTACACATACATTCTCCAGCTACAACCACATTCTCCAGCTACAACCACATTCTCCAGCTACACCCAGATTCTCCAGCTACACCCACATTCTCCAGCTACACCCACATTCTCCAGCTACACTTATGTTCTCCAGTTACACCCACACTCTCCAGCTACACCCACATTCTCCAGCTACACATACATTCTCCAGCTCCATTGAGCAGACGAGTGCTGGCAGTGTTGAGGCTGCAGATGGCTGGTGGAGTCACGCTTCATTTACCTTACACGGGGGGGGGGGGGGGGGGGGGGGGGGGGGGTGATCAGCTTCCAGCACAGCTGACTACTCAGTCAATTACTTACCAATTAGACATCACTCATCGATACCCGCACAGACACAGACAGACACCTGTGAGTAGATTAGCTGATACAGAACAAAGGAAAGATGGATGAGTAACAGACCATCATCATGGGTTCATTCTTCATGTGAGATCAGTAATTATCATCTTGCCATGCAGAATTATTTAAATCTAACACAATCTTGTGTGAAGGTTATAAATAATGCACCAGCACTCGGGCACCATACAACAGTACATTTACAAGACTTACTAGAACTGAAATATTGATGAGAATTAAATTGGTATAGTTTTTGTATTAAGTGAAATTTGAGCACCTCATCAGTTACCCCCCTCAGAGAACTCGTAAGGGATGCTAAAACAGAACAAATATGTTCCTGAGCCAGAGACTTTCAAACATGTGAAGATTTCCAACTCAAACGCTCAACTCAATAGCCGGCTCAAATATTCTCCACACGCCTTTGTCTCAGAGGACATGAGGACCCCACAGTCCAACTGGTTCATATACGTAGCCGCCGTTTCTCTGGCTCATGACTACAGTAACGGACGAGACCGCTCTCTTCTTCATTAGGAACCATTACCTTGGCTAAAGGAATCATGCCTGTGTTTAAGGAAACACTCTGGCTTGTCCATTACTCAGCAGACACCCTGATCGAGAGAGCGATGTCTGTGTTGATCGCTGTGGTGTCTCATAGGCTTGTTCTCAGCACCTTCCCCTCCCTGCACAGGTGGAGTAACCCCACCCTGCACACTGCGCTGCTTCCTGTTTTACCTGCTCCACTCACACCTCATTTTAACTAGTCTGCTGAAGTTTATCGGGTCAGTCCAGAACTGGTGACAGAGGACCCTGTCCAAAAGAGTTGTAGTCTAGTAAAGGCTCATATAAATAGACTTATAGACTCATATGAATAGACTCATATAAATGTTGGTCTTGAATTTTGCTGGGTACCTTCAATATATTTGGACTGCATTGAATATAGTACCTTAATGGAGGGAAGTTTGAGAGAGAGAGAGAGAGAGAGAGAGAAAGAGAGCGAGAGAGAGAGAGAGAGAAAGAGAGGGAGAGGGAGAGAGAGACAGAGAGAGAGCGAAAGAGAGAGAGGAAGGGAAGAGTCATCAGTGATGTACCATATTACATTAGATTCATATTTCTCTGTGCAGTACAGTGTATATGTGTACCATATCATATGTATGTTTATATATACAGTATATGTACATTACATACACTTTAATACTGCAGAGGGAAGTCATATTTCCCTTGGTCTCCGGGCTGGTCTAATAGCTGTAAGTGACATGCTGTTTACACACATTTGAGTTCCAGAGGACGAGTGCTGTTCTCTTTCTGCAGGTGTGTCCTGTACACGCAGCTGCTCACTGCTCTGTTCTTCATCTGTGTTTATGTCTCTGTCACTGTGTACACACCCTGTACTTCTGTTGACCTGTAAATGCTTTAATACAGTATGATTTTGTTGTACCTGAAAAGCTCATATAAATAAAAACAGAGACAGACAGAGGGAGAGGGAACGAGGAAGATGATGAGATAAAGGTGGATAGAAGAGTGTGATAGAGACAGAGACAGACTGTCTGGGGTGTATCAGTGTCATGGAGAAGAACAGGTTGGTGTGTCTGCTGCTGTCTGTCTGTCTGTCTCTCAGTGTCCTGGATCAATATAACCCAAATACAGCTGGAGGCTCTGGTGTAGCAAACACAACTCCATTGTGGCACCGTAGGACTGTGGGACTGTGGGAGTGTAGGACTATGGGATTAATGGACTGTGTTTGGAGACCACTGTAGGACTGTGGGATTATAGGACTGTAGGACCCTGCCACTGTAGGGCCAAGCAGTTACAGAGGCTGTTGATTCCCTAAGTTTTTGTTCCATAAGTGGTGGTGGAAATCAGAACCAGGACGTATCTGAGGTGGCTGGTGCTCTTCATAACTGTGTCACTAAACCACTGAAGTGTTTGTGATTGACAGTTGTTTGGTCTGAATTTAGTATTTCTTTATATGTGTGACAAACAGCACAGGGTGTATTCAGGTGCTGAACACTGATGAACAGAGAAGAGGCTTACCTGTAATTGTGGAGAACTAATCAGTAAACCCCTTCATTAGGTCACAAGACTGGTATGTGGCTCTGTGCAAGGTTAGCTGTGTTGAGAAAAGCACGCTGACTGGTTTGTATATTTCTATACTCAGTGAGGTTCGTATCTCTCTGCTCAGTGAGGTTTGTATTTCTCTGTTCAGTGAGGTTTGTATCTGTTTGTGCTCTGTGAGGTTTGTATCGTTTCATTCTGAGCCGTCGTCATTTACTGACCATACTCAGAACGGTTCATCCTTGCAGTGGAAAAGAGGCTTATGAGTGACTGTGGGATTGTGGGATTGGATTTATTATGCTGTTATTGGCAGATAGGTCAGACTGTAAATACTGTGTCCCTGGACACAGTCTAGTCCTAATGACCTGCTGTTGGGACAATGGAAAGACCTTCAGACTCCAGCATTCTAGTCAGTGGTTTTCAGGTCAGTGGTCTTTCCTCTAGATGGCAGCTACTGCTTCCGTTATAATAACCTGATCACAGGTGAAATTGCCTTACATAAACAACCTGAAATTTGATCAAGGATTGGGCCAAAAAGAATTTGCTATCATTGTTATTAATTGACTGTACTGTACCTATGGACTAATTCAGACAACACCAGTCTCCAAGAGCAAATGAAAAGCTCTTGGTGAAAGTTTCAGAATGAAATCATATTTTCCTTTGCCTCGGGGCTCTTCTAATAAGTGTAAGTGACAGGCTATTTACAGCCGTTTGAACTCATCCAGAGGACAAACGTCTTATGACTGCTGGTCCCCTTCTGTGGTTCCTCTGGAACTCAGCCTGTGCTTCTATAACGCGGCTGACAACATAAGCGATATGGGAAGGTGTGGCTTCATTAGGGAGCCAATAGCGTACAGTACAGAGAGCTGCGCTTCACCCAATAGCAACACTGCAGAGCAACTCCAGAAATCTCCCACCGGCCAAAAGGTTTTTCTAACACTAATGGTCTGTAGAATCTGCCCAAGCACTAACCGATAGTGTAGCTAGTGGGCCAAGCCGTGGTGATTTATGAACAAGTGTGAGCCCAATGTCGTGTTTCATGCTGAAATCTCACCACACAGACACACAAGATTCACCTTCTACAAGTTTGCTACTTTTTTACATCATAAACATCATGAACCCCATAATACCACATTCTCCAAACTCAGCTCTTTGAACTCTTACTGTCTAAGCTTTGATCTACCCACACCGTTCTGCCCATCTGTGTTCTCGTAGCAACACATGTGGTCGCAGCACAATGGCCCGACACCCCTGTCCCCGCACAAATGGTTGTTTTCAGAAAGCTTAACTGTATAAACAGCATTGCATAAAGTAAAGCTAAATGAATAACTAAACAAAGACTATTAAGCAGAATGTACTTCAAAATTAACCATGTTCTGACCCTAACGACAGTAGCATTTAAAACAACATACTATAATTAACCTTTAGAGGTACTGTAGGTTGTTGCAGAATCATAAATAAATTACCAGTCTACTCATATTAATGCAAAACTAGTAAGACACATTTTTTAAATTGATGTAATTAAAGCTCATTGAATTGAAAATTGATTTAAAAGTCTCATTTGCATGTGTGTGATCAAAGCACACATCCAGAATAGTCTTTTTGTGCTGATGCTTGCAAAAGATGCAAACCTGTGAGACCTGCTCTGCTCACATCTCAAACCTGCTGAAGAGAGTCAGAGCTCAGTGGAGCGCTACGTCACTGACGTTTGGTGGGGTCTCCCACATTGTGCTTTTCTGCATCTGATCTTTTTGGGTTTTTTTCCTACACTGACAAAAAGATCATTACCGTGTTAGTGATGGTCGACATTTCTTCATAGAAGCAACCTGAATGCAGCATATCAAAAGGGTCAAACACAGGTACAGTAGCACTCTGTCACAGTCAACCCCTGGGACAAAGCAACCTTCTCTTTCTCTCTCGCTCTCTCTCTCTCTCTCTCTCTCTCTCTCTCTCTCTCAATTCAATAAGCTTTATTGGCATGACCATGTTCAATTACTGCATTGTCAATGCGGTATTACATTAAAGCAAAATTTGCAATTAAGGAAATTAAGAATTCTACGTGATAATAATAACTTTAATTGGTATAAATTGGCATGACTTTGTGATGTTACACTGGATGACTGAAGGTTGAGTTGCTCAGTCATGAATCACCCAACCACAAGCAAGTTAGACACACACACACACACACACACACACACACACACACACACACACACACACACACACACACACACACACACACACACACACACACACACACACACAGGTGAGTGAGCGTCTCTGGTGAAGATCCCACTCCAGATTCTGCTGCAGGGCCTTCAAGTAGAAGGAATGGCATCTAAGGATTGGAGTTGACATTTCAGACCTAGTTCTTGTGATACACTGACATGCTTTCAGACACACACACACGCACGCACGCACGCACGCACACACACACACCATCATCTGCCCCAAGGCCAAAACACCACTGCTTTGACACCAAAGGTCTGCTAGGTCAAAAAAGTAGCAAACTTGTAGAAGGTGAATCTTGTGTGTCTGTGTGGTGAGATTTCAGCGTGAAACACGACACTGGGCTCACACTTGTTCATAAATCACCACGGCTTGGCCCACTAGCTACACTATCGGTTAGTGCTTGGGCAGATTCTACAGACCATTAGTGTTAGAAAAACCTTTTGGCTGGTGGGAGATTTCTGGAGTTGCTCTGCAGTGTTGCTATTGGGTGAAGCGCAGCTCTCTGTACTGTACGCTATTGGCTCCCTAATGAAGCCACACCTTCCCATATCGCTTATGTTGTCAGCCGCGTTATAGAAGCACAGGCTGAGTTCCAGAGGAACCACAGAAGGGGAACAGCAGCCATAAGACGTTTGTCCTCTGGATGAGTTCAAACGGCTGTAAATAGCCTGTCACTTACACTTATTAGAAGAGCCCCGAGGCAAAGGAAAATATGATTTCATTCTGAAACTTTCACCAAGAGCTTTTCATTCGCTCTGGGAGGCTGGTGTTGTCTGCATTAGTCCATAATAGGACTTATGTGGTAGTTAGTAGTTAGTTCTCCATCAGCTGTTTCAGCGTGTTTCATGGCTTCATTGTGAAGGCGGAGGACAAGATTTCCTTGGTTAATTGGTATTATTTTAAAAACGTATAAATGACAACATGACGTCCACTGAACAGCCCAAGATAGATCAGAGCGTACTGAAAGATCTCGTACTCCGCAAAAAGAGACACCTGGAGTGTTACTGAGATTCTTGCACATAGAAGAGCTTTGCCAGGTCAGGTCAGTGGAGAAGTGCCTTTCTCCACATCTCTCTCCATTAAAATCAGATCAATTCAGTTTCATTTGAATAGTGCTATAGAAATTGCCACAAAGCGGTTTGATGGGAGATCTGGGTGGAGATCCCCTAATGAACAAATGCAGAGCGACAGAGATGGCAGACAACACGAGAGCCTTAAACCTGCTCTGCCTGCTCCAGACGTCCACGCTTGTGGTTCTGAGGCCCTGACGGGCCCATGAGCATTACATGGCAGGACATACATCACAGAAGTACACAGCTACTTTGTACACAATCTACAGCAGCTCTCTTTTAAAATCTACCTTCCTCGGTTCTCATAATCGAGAACTTTAACATCTAGTCATTATTTCTGTCTTGTATGTGTTTACAGGTCAGTGGGGCAGGTGTGTGGGAGAGGAGTGTGGGTCGGGCGGGTTACAGAGCCGCACGCTGTGGTGCGTCCACGTGGAGGGCTGGACCACTCACCACTCCAACTGCAGACACGTCGACAAGCCCGAGACCCAGAGGCCCTGCTTCAAAGTGTGCGAGTGGCACCAGGACCTGTTTGAGTGGGAGGTGTCGGACTGGGGGGCGTGCGTGCTGCCCGGCGCCGACGAGAGGCAGCGGTGGTGAGCGAGTGCGTGACCGCCCAGCACGGCCTGCAGAGCCGCCGGGCTCGCTGCGTGCGGGCCGCCAACGGCACGGCCGTCACCGAGCGCATCTGCGAGTTCTTCTCCCTGCGGCCCGCCCTGGAGCAGGCGTGCCTCATTCCCTGCCCCCTGGACTGCGTCGTGTCCGACTTCTCGCCCTGGTCCGTCTGCAGCCGGTCCTGCGGGACCGGGCTCCAGCACCGCACGCGCCACGTTCTGGCCACGCCCATGTACGGAGGCTCCAGCTGCCCCAACCTCACCCAGACGCGGCAGTGCAGGCTCCCGCTCCCGTGCCCGGCCGGCGAGGGCGAGCAGGGCTACAGCCTGAAGGTGGCGCCCTGGAGTGAGTGCAGGCTTCCCCAGCCCAAGGACCAGTGGCTGGGCGGCAGGACCACGTTGGACTTTGGCACCGGAGACACAAAAAGGAACACAGTAAAAAGGCATGAACCGAGTACCCCACACCGTCACCAGCACCACCTACACCACCCACATCCCCTGGCGTGGGACGTAGAGATCGGCTACCAGATCCGGCAGGTTCGCTGCATGGCCAGTGATGGAAAGAACGCCATGCTGAGGTAAGTGTCCTGCTGAGATGTCCCGCCCTGCACGCGTCCTGTTAGCGCTGGTGTGTGCTCAGGTGGCTGAAGAAACTATCATGGGGAGATTTTGTCTCTCTTCTAATGGCTTCAGTGTTTTCAGCTGTATTGTGAAGGATGCCTCAGTAAATGGGACAGTCCCGCGTTAACCTTCTTGACACCATTGCCCAGTGCAGGGTGTGCACACAGACAGGCAGCAGGGTGTGCACACAGACAGGCAGCAGGGTGTGCACACAGACAGGCAGCAGGGTGTGCACACAGACAGGCAGCAGGGTTTGCGCACAGACAGGCAGCAGGGTGTGCGCACAGACAGGCAGCAGGGTGTGCGCACAGACAGGCAGCAGGGTGTGCGCACAGACAGGCAGCAGGGTGTGCGCACAGACAGGCAGCAGGGTGTGCGCACAGACAGGCAGCAGGGTGTGCACACAGACAGGCAGCAGGGTGTGCACACAGACAGGCAGTGCTCTGGGCCACATTTCTACCCCCACATTCACAGAGAGGAAGGACTGCAGAACCTACTACAGCATTGGCCATAATAATTGAAACCCATCTGACTGTAACCAGGAGCTGGTGTGTATGATATAACAGGTTTAGATGCTTTGATGCTGGTTATACTGATCTGGATTTATGATTCATGTCTCGTGTTTTTGTGCTGGTACACACAGTGATGTCTCGTGTTTTTGTGCTGGTACCCACAGTGATGTCTCGTGTTTTTGTACTGGTACACATAGTGATGTCTCATGTTTTTGTGCTGGTACACATAGTGATGTCTCATGTTTTTGTGCTGGTACACACAGTGATGTCTCGTGTTTTTGTACTGGTACACATAGTGATGTCTCATGTTTTTGTGCTGGTACCCACAGTGATGTCTCGTGTTTTTGTGCTGGTACACACAGTGATGTCTCGTGTTTTTGTGCTGGTACCCACAGTGATGTCTCGTGTTTTTGTGCTGGTACCCACTGTGATGTCTGGTGTTTTTGTGCTGGTACACACAGTGATGTCTCGTGTTTTTGTGCTGGTACTCACAGTGATGTCTGGTGTTTTTGTGCTGGTACACACAGTGATGTCTGGTGTTTTTGTGCTGGTACACACAGTGATGTCTCGTGTTTTAGTGCTGGTACACACACGCTGTGCATAGATGGACCTGTTTCCCACTCTTACTGGCCATGTGGATTTGTTGTTAAGTAAGGACAAATGAAGGTTATAGGTGGAGTAGTAGTCAGTAGTAGTTGTAGTTGTAGTTATAGGTGGAGTAGTAGTCAGTAGTAGTTGTAGTTGTAGTTATAGGTGGAGTAGTAGTCAGTAGTAGCTGTAGTTGTAGTTATAGGTGGAGTAGTAGTCAGTAGTAGTTGTAGTTGTAGGTGGAGTAGTAGTCAGTAGTAGTTGTAGTTGTAGGTGGAGTAGTAGTCAGTAGTAGTTGTAGTTGTAGGTGGAGTAGTAGTCAGTAGTAGTTGTAGTTGTAGTTGTAGGTGGAGTAGTAGTCAGTTGTAGTTGTAGTTGTAGGTGGAGTAGTAGTCAGTTGTAGTTGTAGTTGTAGGTGGAGTAGTAGTCAGTAGTAGTTGTAGTTGTAGGTGGAGTAGTAGTCAGTAGTAGTTGTAGTTGTAGTTGTAGGTGGAGTAGTAGTAGTGTCTCTCTCAGCTGTCACTTCTTCACCACTGGTGCTCAGTGTACACCCTTTCATGTTTTTATTCAGTGTGTGTGACCCTGTGACCCCAGGCACATTAGAGGATGGTCTGTGTGTGTGGTCCACAGAGATATAAACTACTGTCTGCGTCATGGTTTAATTCACTTGCATTTTCCAGTAAAAATTGTACTTTTGTATAAACCCTGAATTTGGGGTTTATCAGAAAGCTGAAATGCTGGGTTGGATGTGTCTTCCACCCACGGTGCAGGGACACTGTTGACAAGGTGTCTTCCATACAAGATGCAGGGACACTGTTGACAGGGTGTCTTCCACACACGTGCAGGGACACTGTTGACAGGGTGTCTTCCACACACGTGCAGGGACACTGTTGACATGGTGTCTCCCACACACAGCGCGGGACACTGTTGCCAGGGTGTCTTCCACACGGCACAGGGACACTGTTGAGAGGGTGTCTTTCACACACGGCACAGGGACACTGTTGACAGGATGTCTGTATAGTCTGGAGCTTAACGGAAGCCACAAATGGTCCCACAAAGAAGCAGATAATGTCCAGCTCATAATATGTTCATTTATGAATCATAAGTGCAAGCCTAATGAAAAGCAATCATTTGAATTTTGAATTTGATTATGCATTTCCCACCTGAATTCAGCGTGTGGTGTTTGTCCACTTATAGTCTAATTACCAAGTAAAATGAAATCGAAATGAACATACGTGTTATGATATGCATGAATAATTCAGCTGTAGGACTTTTCCACACTAAACTGTCTCGTGTGTAGGATGTCCACGTCCTTTACTGCATTAATGTGTCCTCACTTTGCTACAAATCCTTGTGAGAAACAGAGCCTGTTTGTTAATTGTATTGATCTATTCCATATATATAGGAATAAAGAACAAAACACAAACTTCCCATGATTACAACTCACTGACAGATATGAAGGATTTCAGTGGATTTTATTAAGGCTTTTCCTTGTAGATTAGACTTGTATTAGATTATATTAGACTTGTAATAGACTTTAGATGAGACTTGTATTAGACTCTAGATTAGACCTGTATTAGACTCTAGATTTGATTTGTATTAGACTTTAGTTTATACTCTAGTTTATAACTCTAGATGAGATTTGTATTTGACTACAAATTACACACTGAACAGCTCAGCACACACTGAACAGCTCCTCACACACCAATCAGTGTATCACACATCGACCAGCATATCACACACCAACCAGCGTATCACACACCAACCAGCGTATCACACACCAATCAACATATCACACAACAACCAACGTATCACACAACAACCAGCTTATCACACACCAATCAACATACCACACACCAATCAGTGTATCACACATCGACCAGCATATCACACACCAACCAACGTTTCACACATCAATCAGCGTATCACACACCAACCAGCGTATCACACACCAATCAGCGTATCACACACCAATCAACATATCACACACCAATCAGGGTGTCACACACCGACCAGCGTATCACACACCAATCAACATATCACACACCAATCAAGGTGTCACACACCGACCAGCGTATCACACACCAATCAACATATCACAGACCAATCAGGGTGTCACACACCCACCAGCGTATCACACACCAATCAACTTATCACACACCAATCAGGGTGTCACACACTGACCAGCGTATCACACACCCAATCAACATATCACACACCAATCAGGGTGTCACACACCAACCAGCGTATCACACACCAACCAGCGTATCACACACCAATCAACATATCACACACCAACCAGCGTATCACACACCAATCAACATATCACACACCGACCAGCGTATCACACACCAACCAACGTATCACACACTGAGTCCTGCTGACCAGATCACTGTATTTCCAGCAGATCTCTTCTCAGTGGGCTGTTGTTACTGTGGTCTGATATCTGCTTTAATCTTCAGTCTGTGTACACAAGACGACGGACCCAGAACCTTCCAGTCCTGCATCATGCCGAAGGACTGCCTGACCTCTGATTGGTCCAGTTGGAGTCCATGCTCGAAGACCTGCCGGGCATCTGATTTGTCACCTGGTTACCGGGTGAGGACTCGAACAATAACACAGCCTGCCATTGGTGGAGGGAAAGAATGCCCAGCTCAACAAGAGAAGGAGGCTTGCAATATTATTGGAGATTTGCTGCCCAGATGTCCCAGGTACGTATTTACAGTGTATCACAGCATCACAGCATGCATTAGTGTTCTCTGATGCCCCGTAGTACACTCTCACTATAATGAATGAAGATTAAAGGTCTGTATAAAAGAGAAATAGGTGGTCAATACTGAGTTATTGTCCATGTGCTGTATTCCAGTGTCCTTATTATTCCAGTGGTTATATGCATGCAGGCAGTGGTGATCTGATTAATGAGGCTGCATATTTGATAGATTACTGCAGACTTTTGTTCTTTCTTTCTGCATCATAACACTGCAGTTTTTTAAACTGGTGAACAATACATCCAGCGGCTGTGTATCTTTACCCACCCCTCTCCCTGCAGGTGTGTGTGTGTGTGTGTGTGTGGGCGTGCGTGCATGTGTGTGTTTGTGTGCATAGGTGTGTGTGTGTGTGTGTGTGTGTGTGTGTGTGTGTGTGGGTGTGGGTGTGGGTGTGTATATGTGTATGTGTGTATGTGTGCGTGTGTGTGTGTGTGAATCCTCAGCAGGTGTGTGCTCTGTGCTGCAGGTATGTGTGGAGGACCACAGACTGGGGTGAGTGTCATGTGGCCCCTCTCCTCAGCCAACAGGACCGACGGCTAGCGAACACTAGCGCCCTCTGTGGAGGGGGCATTCAGACCAGGGAGACGTACTGCGTACAGGTTCCCACTGACACTGCATCCCACCACAGGAGAGACGGTAAGAACTCCTTCATGGACTCCACAGACATCAGGATTTATGTGGAGTGCTCAGTCATGGTGTACTGTGAGTTTACTAACACTAAACGGTTTATTCAATGGTTTCTCTGTCTGTACATCTGAATTTATCACTTTAATTGCATCCATCCATCTTTATATGTGTCCTCCCACCTGTCCACTTATTTCTCTAATGTCAAAGTCCATCTGTGGTGGATGTGTAGGTACAGGTGTGTAGGTACAGGTGTGTAGGTACAGGTGTGTACAGTAGGTACAGGCTTCCATGAGCCTCACCTCTGCTGCATGCATAATTTAATCACCATAGATCATACAACAGTGATCACCATAGATCATACAACAGTGATCACCATAGATCATACAACAGTGATCACCATAGATCATACAACAGTGATCACCATAGATCATATAACAGTGATCACCATAGATCATACAACAGTGATCACCATAGATCATACAACAGTGATCACCATAGATCATACAACAGTGATCACCATAGATCATACAACAGTGATCACCATAGATCATATAACAGTGATCACCATAGATCATACAATAGTGGCCAAGTTCTCGTTTGGCCTTCTTCCATTTTGCATGTCTGTCTCCCAGCCCCAATCCACTGTGTCTGAGCCAACTACTGTCTTCAGAAGACTTTAATTACCTGAAACAGGTGTGTTTTCTTTGGGCTGGGACTGAGCTATAACTAGGCAGATCTCCAGGAGGAGATGATCTCTGTCAGCAGGTTTTCACCACACCTGCAGCTCCCTGTCAGTCTGGGAATGAAAGCCACGGGTCTGTCAAGCAAATGCGATGCGTAGTCCATCCTCCTCCAGAGCCTCATTTTCTGGAATGAGTAGCGGTAGAAAATATTCAGTTGCAGCATCTGTGTCTTGAGGTCAGATGGAGTTGGCCATCAGTGTCGCTACTTAACCCCATGTCAGTGCCTCTCCCTAATTTAGTCACATTCACTTCACAGCCATCAAGTCTCGCTCTGTCACACGACAACTGCCAACCAGGGAAAGCGGTGTTGTCACATGACTACACACCCAGCCAATCACCACATCTTTCCAAGCTGCAGCTTATGCAGTGTCGGGGGGCAGAGTAACACTCAGAGGACAACAACATCCACCCAGCTCTTTCTGATTCATGATGACCTGTGATTGGCCGTTGTCACTGTGATTGACGGCAGAGCGTGGATGCCCGCCCTCCTTCCCTGAGAGCACAGCCAGGTTACACTCTGACCTCAGATGAAGGATGATGAAGGCATCATCAGGATTCAACCTGTCCTGATGACAGTGCAAGCTTCTTCCGGGTCCAGCTCTTTCTCAAAGATCAGTCTTGACCAAAAGGTCTGAGGAATGGATGACATATAAAACCCTCTTCTGAATGGTCTCCATATGCTCCTTCTACTTGGAGCTCCTGCGTGCCTGAAATCATCTGCTTCAGGTCAAAAAGGTCATCATGGAAATGACCTTCTCACTCAGTTGTGAGCTGAGGTCACTGTGCATCACATTCATTCCTGAAAGCGTTTCATCTGTGAAAAGGTCTTTTCATGCTCCATAAGATCTGATGCCTGCAGCTTCTTGGGATGATCACATGATCATGATTTCCAACATTTTATTACATAATGTGACCCACATTCCTCAGCCTCAGTTTCTCCAGCACAGCACAGCAGTATAGAAACCCATACAGTGAGATCCAGCAGTGGGATCCAGCAGTGGGATCCAGCAGTGAGATCCAGCATTGAGGTCCAGCAGCAGGCTGTCCAGGGAGGCAAGGGAAAACACAGTTGGGATGAGCTGTGATGTAGCACAAAAGCAAAGCTGGTGATGGTCTTATCCACATCAACCCTCAACATCTGGCTCCAGTCATGAGCTGCATTTCCACAGTATGAACTCCCAGTATAAACTAGCCACAGTACTGATTAACCACTGTGCAGAATTACGAAGCCCCTTGAATTGGATGCCAACTTGGGAATGTCCTTGAAAGGTCCGCTCTGAGATCCGCTCTGAGGTCCACTCTGAAATTCACTCTGAGGTCCGCTCTGAAGTCCACTCTGAGGTCTACGCTGAGGTCTACTCTGAGGTCCACTCTGAGATCCGCTCTGAGGTCCGCTCTGAGGTCCGCTCTGAGGTCCGCTCTGAGGTCTACTCTGAGGTCCGCTCTGAGGTCCGCTCTGAGGTCTACTCTAAGGTCTACTCTGAGGTCCTCTCTGAGGTCTACTCTGAGGTCTACTTTGATGTCTACTCTGAGGTCTTCTCTGGGGTTCCTCTGAGGTCTATTATGAGGTCCCTCTGAGGTCTACTCTGAGGTCTACTCTGAGGTCCCTCTGAGGTCTATTATGAGGTCCCTCTGAGGTCTACTCTGAGGTCTACTCTGAGGTCTACTCTGAGGTCCCTCTGATGTCTACAGTGTGTGAATGAGTCTTGCCCACACGGGCTTCAATTTAGTTGTGATTTTCTGTCAAACATAAAAACAGAAATCAGTGAAGAAACAGTGTGTGAAATGAAGCTCAACCCCCCCTCTAACACCACAACGCTCATCAGCCTGATGTTTACACAGTTGTTTGGAAACAGGAAAAATGCGGTGAATTATGTATGTTTGACAATGATGTTCATGATGGAAATTTAATTTGTCCTTGTTATAGTTCACATTTGAAATGGATTGTGCTGCTGACTCATGTTAAGTTTTTATCTGACACGCACAGTGGGGGTTATAAACTCAGCATGGGCACTTGTTCTTTTTCTGACAGATATGTTTTTCTCAATATGAATTTCTGAACTGAGACAACTTCCCAGCATTTCATATTGATTTCTTCTCCTCTTTCCCCTATTACCATCTCCCCTTCCCTTTTTCTCTCTCTCCCTCTCATTCCCTCTCTGTTCCTCTCTCTTGCTCTCTCCCTCCCCCCTCTCTCTCACTCTCCCCTCTCTCTCCCCTCCCTCTCCCTCTCTCTCTCCCCCCCTCTCTCCCTCTCACTCCCTCCCTGTTCCTCTCTCTTGCTCTCTCCCTCCCCCCTCTCTCCCTCTCTCTCACCCTCCCTCTCTCTCCCCTCCCTCTCCCTCTCTCCCCCCCCTCTCTCACTCTCTCTCCCCTCCCTCTCCCTCTCTCTCCCTCCCCCCCTCTCTCCCTCTCTCTCCCCTCCCTCTCCCTCTCTCCTCTCTCTCTCTCTCTCTCCCTCTCTCTCACCCTCCCTCTCTCTCCCCTCCCTCTCCCTCTCTCCCTCCCCCCTCTCTCCCTCTCTCTCCCTTTCATTCCCTCCCTGTTCCTCTCTCTTGCTCTCTCCCTCCCCCCCCTCTCTCCCTCTCTCTCACCCTCCCTCTCTCTCCCCTCCCTCTCCCTCTCCCCCCCCCCTCTCTCCCTCTCTCTCCCCTCCCTCCTCCCTCTCTCTCTCCCCTCCCTCTCCCTCTCTCTCTCTCTCTCCCTCCCCCCCCCTCTCTCCCTCTCTCTCTCTCTCGCTCTCTCTCTCTCTCTCTCTCTCTCTCTCTCCCCTCCCTCTCCCTCTCCCTCCACCTCTCTCCCTCTCCCTCTCTCTCTCTCTCTCTCTCTCTCTCTCCCTCCCCTCTCTCTCCCCTCCCTCTCTCTCTCTCTCCCCTCCCTCTCTCTCTCTCTCCTCTCTCTCTCTCTCTCTCTCTCCCTCTCCCTCTGTAGTACCCAGACCTGTGAGTGCCCCCCTGTGTGATGGAGTCATACCCTCAGCAGTACGCACCTGTTCTATTCCCTGTCCACAGCCCTGTCTGCTCTCTTCCTGGTCCTCCTGGGGAGCTTGTCTCCACGACAACTGCATGGAGTCCCAAGGGAGGAAAGGTAGAAGCCTGCAGAGTGTCCTGACACCACATGATTGTGCTACGTGACGTTCACCCTCGTAGCACTGTTTGTGAGAAATGCACCATTAAGAGCAAACCAGAAAGAACATTTAAATCCTCTCAGGTGTATATGTTCAGCAGGGCTCCCCTGCCTGTGTTAACTACATGATCTGCTTTGGCAGCAGTCATTTGCTCTTGCTGGATGGGCAGGTATGATTGACAGCTCTGTCCTCAGAGATGAGATGGAAGCTTATCACCTGCCCATCTGCAGATGTTATGAGGGTGGAAGGCCCTACCGCACTGAGACAGGTACAGGCGTCCCTGCTGATCCCAGACCAGTACAGGAGCACTTCCTGTTTCTCTGAATCCTTTCGTCCTTACATTCTGAGCAGTGTTGGGGTGGAGGCTCAGGAGCATTCCAGCTGCTCATCTTTCAGACAGGAGGTCCTGCTTTGGCTTTTATGATCTGTTTCACATTTTTGGTTATTTTGGTATATCTCTGGGGTTCTGAGGGAGAATACAGTACCAAACATGTGGTTCTTCTCCACACTCTTATTTTAGTCCTATTTTATCACCTTGAACCCTGCTGAGCTGTTTATTCTTCAAACCCTAGCCCCCGAGCACTCTCGAAGTGTCAGAGTGAGCAAACAGCCCCCACGTGCACACGGGAGGTGATTTCATCATCAGGGTGGGGGAGGTAGTCATTAGCACAGCTTGCTCATTCATTTTCAGTAGTTTCTGGTGCATTGCAACCTTCTGTGTGTGTGTGTGTGTGTGTGTGTGTGTGTGTGTGTGTGTGTGTGTGTGTGTGTGTGTGTGTGTGTGTGTGTGTGTGTAAGATAGTAAGGAATACAACACATTCACATGTAATGTCTAAGAGGTAGTGTGCTATTGGCTCAAAGAAAGAGTGAAGACCAGGCCAAGATTAGTGAAGACCAGTGAGGACCAGGCCAAGATTAGTGAAGACCAGGCCAAGATTAGTGAAGACCAGGCCAAGACTAGTGAAGACCAGGCCGTGGCTAGTGAAGTGGGATGTGTTGCTTTTTTGAACACATCTAGTGGTGTGTAGTGATGGCTAAGTTACTTTGAAAAAGTAATCTGATTACTGATTACAGATTACTCCTTTTAAAAGTAACTTAGTTACGTTACTGATTACTTGATTTTAAAAGTAACTACGTTAGATTACAAGTTACTTTAATAGTTACATTCAGCAGCAAAATAAATATTTCCAATACTCACTTTATTGGAAGTGCATTTTTAACAGTAACAATGTATTGAAGCAGGTTCGGTAACCGAGGCAGAAACTGCTTAATCCAAAAATCCAGAGGAGGGAAACTTTATTGATAACGCAACCCTGGCGCGCGACGTCGCCCCCCCCCCAGCGTCACTTAAAGGGCAAGACTCGCCGTGAGGAGTAGTACTCGCTACAATATCTCCTGACATTACGTTTGTGTCGCTGCGCGGTATTTTTTGTAAATTTATTTGTAAACGTAATACAAGCGAACTGTTCAGTCAAACAGCTTGTGAAACGAAATACCATTACAATTTCAAGCATTTTAAAGTAGGCTACGTTAGTCAAAATTCCAGCACTTTTCAAACGTGGAACACAAAGCAACATTAAAGTTCTTCAGGTAAATGTTCCTTCCCCTGTTTTTGAGGGGTGTTTCTTTATACTACCACACAGAGCCGGAGTGGCTAATCGGGAGATTCGGGAGGATTCCCGATGGGCCGGCTCATGTCAGTCTCTAGTTTGGGCCGATTGGGAGGGAAAAATAATTTTGGGCCGGATTTGGGCATTTGGGAAACTCCCGGGCTGAAAAAGGAGCCCACTCCGGCCCTGCTACCACACATCGTTACGGGAGGACACTGCAAAAAATGACTTGTAAAACGTGCTCGCGCTTTCACAAGGTCGCGCGCAGCGTGCGGAGTCGAGCGCTACGGTCAGATGCAAAAGTAGAACTGACCAAGAAGAAAGATAAAATATATATTTTACTAGGGAAAATAAAAATAGTAACGCACAGTTATTTGGATAAGTAACTTTAATCTGATTACTGGACTGGAAATAGTAGCGCGTTATATTACTCGTTACCGAAAAAAGTGGTAAGATTAGAGTAACGCGTTACTAAGTAATGCGTTACTGACATCACTGGTGGTGTGTTTTTAAGATTGATATCTGGAGGTACATATGCCTCCTAAACATAGTGTTTTGCAGTTGAAAGAAACTGTTGGATATCCAGGTACAGTTTATATCGATCGTTTGTGTGTGTGTGTGTGTGTGTGGGTGGGTGTGTATGTGGGTGCATGAGTATATGTGTGTGTGTGCGTTCATGTGTGTGTGTTTGTATGTGTGGGTGTGTGTGTGTGTGTGTGTGTGTGTGTCTGTGTGTTTGTGTGTGTGTGTGGGTGGGTGTGTATGTGGGTGCATGAGTATATGTGTGTGTGTGTGTTCGTTCATGTGCGTGTGTTTGTATGTGTGTGTGTGTGTGTGTGTCTAACTGTGTGAACACAGTGTTCTGGTTCTCTGAGGGTGTTTAGTTTGTTCCAGTTCTCATATGATTAGTAGCTGTAATTTGTTGGCCTGGAGCTCTGGGACTGGGCTGCTGTCACCTCTGGATGACTGATATTTGTTTGCGATGGTGAAAGTCACTGTTGGCGATATGCTGAACGCAACATTCGTTACCATCCAGTGAGCTGGAGACAGACTGCAGGCTCCAGGTTGTGCAGGAGGACTGCTGCAGCTCCCAGTCCACCAGCGTCACCACAGCTCAACAAATCTGCACACACAACATTCTTTCAGCAGAAACATACAGGAGGTGAAGGCACTTGCATGCAAAGAGTGTCTTGTAATTTGTTTTACAGTACATGTAAATGTATTTTTCATTCTGTTTTCCTATATTTTTTTGTGACGTGGTGTAAAAGAATTGCCTTTCAGAATAAGAGTTTTTTAGTCTCCATTCAAGCATAGAAAATAAAGATAACATACCCACAGCAGAATTACAGTATGCAGAATACTAATAAATATCACTCATCATTGAATAAAGCCTTAATTGGATGTATTTTAGAACACCCCCTTAAGAAGCAGGCTGGCCACCATTTAATGCTGTATTCATAATTAAATTAGTAGAAACAGGCAGTGTGAAGTCGGCCCGAGACTGTGTGTGTGAGCTGAGTGGAGACCTGGACATTACCAGAGCATTGAGATCTCAGCGTTCTCCTGCTCTCCTGTGAGAGATTGGCTCTCCTGTGAGTTCTCCTGCTCCTCCTCTCTGATATACCAATGATAGCCCCCCCCACTATAGCAAGAAAGACAAAGTGCATTTTCATATGACATAGGTCATAAGACCAATCTCCTTATGCTCTGTTCAGATTTTAGAAAGCAGATCATATTTGGTCTGTCACGGTACGGCGGCCCCCTACTGGTCGCCCCCGTCTACAGCAGCAGCTTGTCCTGTGGGTGTGGCGTTGTGTTCGTCCCTCAGGTGGGCGGAGCCCGCGATCCGTCTCACCTGAGGGTCGTTTGTTCGTCTATATATGTCTTGTCTTTGTACCAGTTGACTGCTGGTTATTATATCCTTAATTCGGATCAGTTCACGGGTTTTGGTTTGCGCACTTTACATATTAAACCATCCTATCTCCCTGAGACTTGGCGTGATCGCTTCCATTTATTTTCGCTCACCCTGCCCGTCACAGAATAACCAGCCACCTTCGGAAGCCGCCAGTCTCCTTTGCTTTCTCCTTCGTTCGTGGTCATGTCTCGTGGTAAGTGTTTGTCTGCATGGTGTTTTGTTTGTTGTGGAAGAGCCCCGCCGTGCTGAAACGTTGTGTGTGTGTGCAGCACGGTGGTGACCAGGGCAGTCGACCCCGGTCGGGCTCTTCGTGTTGTGTGGTCACATGTGTGTGCATGTGTGTGTGTGTGAGTGAACGGATGTATGGAACGTTGTGCGTCGCTCGCTGGTGTTAATTGTTGAATGTGTTGTGTGTGACGCTGTCGCCACTCGTCACGGTCGCCTCGCTCCCCCGTGTGTCTAGTGTTTTATGTGGGGAGCGACTGCGAACTTGAGCGGCGCGTCACCACTGTTTGTGTAGAGCGCGCATGTGTGAGTCCTGTCCGTTTGCCGTTTTGCACCGTGCTTTTGTCTAGTCTTTGTGTGTTTTGTCCTAGCGTGCTTGTGAACTGTTGTGTGTAATTCCACACATGCTCCTCCCCCTTGAGTGTGTGTGTGGGGGTGGACCAGTGATGGTCCCGTGCCACGGGGAGTGGCACGGAGGGCGTCGCTCCTAAGGGAGGCCCTGACCAGGAACGTGGGGGGTTCTCCTGAGCAGGTGGTACTCCCCTGCTAAGACGGAGACCCCTCCCCCATTGTAAGGGGGATCAGGGCAGTGCGCGTCTGTGTTTTGTGTTGGTGTGTGTGGGTGTATGTGTGCTTTTTGTGTTTTATGTGCAGGTGCTTCTCCCTGGCGGTGGATCGTGGCAGTCCTGGACCTTGTGGGGGTCTCCAGCTGGCAGGAGCCCCCTTATGTTGTGGGGTGACCGGAGCCCGGTCGGAAAGAGCCCCTCCCTAGAGGGCTGGGCCCCCCGGATGTTTGGGGACGATAGGGCTCTGGTCCGAAGAGCTCCTGCTGAAGATGGAGATCCTCCCTCCTGCTCGGGGTGACCAGGAGGCCCTTGGGGGCTGTTCCCCAGCCCGCGATAAGGGTGCTCTGGGCCTCGGTCTCTGGCGCTCCTGGGTTTGGTGGAGGAGTCCACCTCGTAAAGTCAGGCTCCGGCTGGGGCTGACTCCCCAGGAGGCTGGGGTGGCCCCTAGCAGAAGGCAGGGGCCAGCTCCGGGAGGAGGTAGGTCCAGGAGGTGACTTGGCCACGCCCCAGGGAGGTAACCTGCACACATACACCCCAGACGGACACGGAGCCGTGGCCCGCCGTCCTCGCACCTGTGGGGCTATGCGGCTTAAGGCCGGTTAGGGCGTGAGGGCCCTGTGACCGACCGGGGCGTGGTTTTGTCTTGTGGACGGCCCAGTCGGTCCAGGGTCCCGCCCAGATAGGTGAGCTAACCTGTGTTTGTTTTGTGTTTCAGCTCCGGGACTACAGGGGGTGTGTCCCTTGTCCCTGCCTGCCTGCCCCTTTGTTTTGTGTGCTGCTGCTGTAGGCCGCACAGCTGGTGGAGGGGAGTGCGGCTTGGAGGGGGGATCTGTCACGGTACGGCGGCCCCCTACTGGTCGCCCCCGTCTACAGCAGCAGCTTGTCCTGTGGGTGTGGCGTTGTGTTCGTCCCTCAGGTGGGCGGAGCCCGCGATCCGTCTCACCTGAGGGTCGTTTGTTCGTCTATATATGTCTTGTCTTTGTACCAGTTGACTGCTGGTTATTATATCCTTAATTCGGATCAGTTCACGGGTTTTGGTTTGCGCACTTTACATATTAAACCATCCTATCTCCCTGAGACTTGGCGTGATCGCTTCCATTTATTTTCGCTCACCCTGCCCGTCACATGGTCTTATAGTCGACACCTGACAATCATCAGTAATAATCCTTGTTGAGCAAATTAAACACGTTACCTCCTATAAATATTGGGCTATAAATATTTGTCAGTAGCCTATATATTGATTTTATGTTGACCGCGCATGTACTTGGTGATTTAATTTGCAGTAAAACTGAACAGAGGTTTTCATTTTTGTCTAGGTTGCACTCTTTTTGTGCAGGTGTCCAGACTTTAATTTTGTTTTATAGCTCAGTGATATAAAGCTCACTGCCCTGCAGGGGAACAGTCTAGTATAAAAGTCTTTCCGTGCACCTCAAAGCCTGGTTGTTAGATGTTTGTGATTTAGATCAGAAAGTCCCACACTACTTTGCTCAGATTGTGTAGATGCATTTATTTAGATTCAGTACGTGTTCTGTGATGAATATAAATTACTGTCATCAAGAGGTCGTTTTCGGATCTTGTCTTAGTGCTAAGAGGCTCAAGGATGCTTCCGTCTCTCTGCCTGCCAGTCTGCTCGATCATCAGGGGATTCTGAAGGATAAATGTCACTGTGATTAGACTGCTTGGAGTGATTCTTAACGTGCTGTCATCTGTGAATTGTGATGTATCACATGTTGGTTCTGGTTAATGATATTGCCAGATATATATATTTGGATATGGCTTTGTGTCTGAAGCAGAATATCTCAGAATACAGGAACATCTTCTGAGGCATCAGACAGCAAAGTGCTGCTGTGTAACTCAACCACAGACAGAAGAAGTGGCAGACTGCACAGTGGACCTAACAGAGAGAAGGTAGAGGAGACCCTGAGGAACCCAGAAGGTCCCCCCATCATTCCATAGATTATAGAGACATTTTTTCCAAATGGGCCAGGATTTCTGTCCTCACCCCAGGACACCAGTCTTGCAAGACATCCCACACACAGCGACTTTGTGTGGTTGTGTTTTGTTTGAACACACCTGGTTGTCGGGGGTGAAGCGTCCTGCCCCCAGGTGCACTGTGACTCCAGCTCTGGTGAAGGCTTCACTCCTATCAGCCTGCAGCAGAACACAGCCTCTCCGTCAGCCCAACAGATGAGCGCTGCCTCCGGTCAGGACATTAACGTGGAGAGATCACAGCGTTCCCGCTATCCCTGTGAGCCTCATTGATAACGGAAAAATAGCTGTCTGTGCCCTGGATACTTCATATATATCTGTATTTGTGCTGAAGAGGCCGTAGCACGCTGTTCCATCACTCTGAATCCCTCCAATTTATTAAGGGAAAAAGCATCTGTGAGTAAGGAGCCACGAGGCATGGTGGGTAATTCCCGGGCCCTGTGGTACACGACGTTGATGTATTAGAGGGTGTCCAGCTTTCAGAGCTGCAGCAGGGCCGGCGGCTAGCCGAGATTTGAGGAGCTCAGATCTCTGGTGGTGTCTTCGACTCTTCTGTTATCCGCACGTCTGGGGGTCAGTTGTGTGTGTGTGTGTGTGTGTGTGTGTGGGGGGGGGGGGGGGCGCAGAGAGAGCCGTACTGAAAGAGGCTGAAAGATGCAGACTGAAGCATTGACAGCCTGGGGTAAGATAAACATCTCAAACCACCCTGGGGTAAGAGAGGCACCCTGAACCACCCTGAACCACCCTGAACCACCCTGACTCAGCCTGTCTCAGCCTGTGCAAATACTACCAGAACAAATGTGATGTGTTCATGCTGGAAAAAAAACATCATGTTGTTCAGAAATATCTGATTCAGCACTTTGGCAACATTATAATGCAAACAGATATTGATCCTCATTGGCATGACAGTCTAGCGCAATGTGATACTATGGAGATTGTTTAACATGAGCTAAATGATAAAATATTAAAGACAAACAGCCTGCATAGTCTTAGACAATTACTGAGGAGTGAAAATCTGATGAAACAATGTGGCAGGAGAACGTCTGCACGTGTAGTGATGAAGTCAGAAGTGATGCTGTTCCCCTCATGGTTTCTCCATCTGGAACTGGTTTATACTGGCTTTACAGTTGCTAGGGAAATAGGACATATGAAGATATCACAAGTAAACAGAAGTGTTTTTCTTAATTTCCTTCAGATATTTAATATTAAGAACAGTAATAATAACAACAATTACAAAAATAATAACAACAATGTTAATAATGGCTCATACTGTAGAGGACTGAACATGTGTTCTTTATCTTCACAAAGAACATACAGCAGCTTCTGATGATCAGGGAGATGTTTGAACTCAGGGACAAGTCACTCATTTTGTTAAACAATGTAGTTCTGATATGAGTGAACTTTTTGCATCCAGTCAGGAAGTGCAATTCTGTCTGGGTCTTAATGTCCTGGCACTGTTGACACAGTCTCTGCTCTTTAGGTACCAGGACTGTTTATGTCTGATTATCTCTATGGCAACACTGTGTTATTGTAGTGTTATTGTTTGTTAATCCAGGACTGTTAGGCAGTCTGCCACACTGTACTGTTTAGGACCAAATTACATTCCATTTTACAAAAAAAAAGAGTTGTTTTGTGGTTTGGGTTATTCGGATTGGGTTTGCTGTTAAATTCTGGTCCTGAGTATACGTAGAGGTAGTGTGTGTTAGTGTTGTGTTAGTGTAGTGTTATAGTGTGCTAGTGTAGTGTTAGTGCAGTGTTAGTATAGTGTTAGTGTTGTGTTAGTGTAGTGTTCGTGCATTGTTGGTGTAGTGTTAGTGTTGTGTTAGTGTAGTGTTATAGTGTGTTAGTGCAGTGTTAGTGTAGTGTCCGTGCAGTGTTGGTGTAGTGTTAGTGTTGTGTTCGTGTAGTTATAGTGTGTTAGTGCAGTGTTAGAATAGTGTTAGTGTAGTGTTAGTGTAGTGTTAGTGTCGTGCTAGTGCAGTGTTATTGTAGTGTTATAGTGTGTTAGGGTAGTGTTATAGTGTGTTAGTATAGTGTTAGTGTAGTGTTATAGTGTGTTAGTGAAGTGTTAGTGTAGTGTTTTGTATGTGTTAGTGTAGTATTATAGTGTGTTAGTGTAGTGGTAGTGTAGTGTTATAGTTTGTTAGTGTAGTGTTAGTGTAGTGGTAGTATAGTGTTATAGTGTGTTAGTGTAGTGTTAGTATAGTGTTATAGTGTGTTAGTGTAGTGATAGTGTAGTGTTTGTACGTGTTAGTGCTGACCACCCTAACCCTTTTCTCAGCTCTCTCTCTTACCTTAGGTTACAGGCATCGGAGGAGGCGGGTCCTGGGGGAAGCTTCTGGAGACCCAGAGAGCTGTGGCCACCTGGTGGAGTCCACGCCCTGTGACCACGCCTCCTGTTTCCTGTGGCACGTGCAGGCGGTGGGCCTGTGTGTGTCCAGGGACGGCACCTGTGGCCACGGCATCAGAAACCAAACTGTGACCTGCGTAAACTCTCGAGGTACTGTAAACATGTCCCACTGATCCACACACTCCTCGTTCTGCACACAGTGAATGTTCTGTGCGGTTAGAGCTGAAATTCCCCGCGAGACAGCAGTCTTTGTTCCACAGCTGAACAGGTGCGTGGGCTGTTAATCCTGACACTGGCGCGAGTGTCTGGGCTGGTTGGCAGTGATCCTGTATCATGCGGTCACTATTTAAATATCAGCTGCACTGTTTTGCTGAGCTGGCGGTGAAGGGATTGTAGCTAAATAGTTGAACATGATGCAGAACAGAAACCCAATACATTTTGAACCGACGACGTTTGGCTTTCAAGTGAATGTACAGAACTCCAGCTTCTGGAAGGTGGTATCCCCACATCTGTGTGGTGCCAACACTGCCTGTTAAAAGACACAGTGTTGCAGAATTTTAAATGACTAGCCCTTTGAATTATGATTAGGTATTTGTGCAGGCAGTGACACTTTTCTAAAATATAAATGACTCAAAGCCATGTTGAGACTCCTGCCTGTCTGTCACTGTTTTCTGCTTAATTAAACTGTTTGGAATCACATCACCGGTCAAGTGTTCCCAGGACAGCAGCATGAAGGAGTGCGCATGAAGGAGTGCGCATGAAGGAGTGCGCATGAAGGAGTGAGCATGAAGGAGTGCGCATGAAGGAGTGTTCCTCTCTCCTGGGTGTGCTCCCCAGTCTGGTCCTGTATGAAGCCTGTACTGGGTGTACTGGCTACAGAGTCTGGGCTGCTGTGGAGTTTGGAGGATGTCCCAGTTCCAGGGCCGCTGTCTTACTGTTTATAGTGTCCATAATTTATGAGAAGCACAGCTGACAGATGAAATGGGTGGTGACATCACGGGGCTGATAAGGTCTTCCGTGCGTGTGGAATTGCTCTTCTCTACAGCCTATAAACCTAATTGCATCTTTTTTTGTATGTTTTATTATTCTGTCACAATAGATTATGTGCAGTTTCATTAAGGAGGAGGGGAGGGGTGGAGATGGCTTATGTAATGAAGGTGCCTGATGAGAACTGACACGGATGTGTGAGCGCAGGTGTTGGGTGAAGCTGCTGTAGCCATGTGAGGTGTTGGGTCTGCTGAAGCCACGTGAGGTGTTGGGTCTGCTGAAGCCACGTGAGGTGTTGGGTCTGCTGAAGCCACGTGAGGTGTTGGGTCTGCTGAAGCCACTTGAGGTGATGGGTCTGCTGAAGCCACATGAGGTGTTGGGTCTGCTGAAGCCACGTGAGGTGTTGGGTCTGCTGAAGCCACGTGAGGTGTTGGGTCTGCTGAAGCCACGTGAGGTGATGGGTCTGCTGAAGCCACATGAGGTGTTGGGTCTGCTGAAGCCACGTGAGGTGATGGGTCTGCTGAAGCCACATGAGATGATGGTGTTTGGAGCCCCAGCATTTGCTCCACAGCCCAATCATGTTTGATCAAATACAGCATGTGAAATTCACACTACAGCTCCAATTTAATCACATTTTCCTTATAACCTGTAATTAAGATTGTCTTTACATAGATGTGGAGATGTGATTACTCAAGCTTAAAGGCAATAGTTAGGCTGGAAATGCCAGTGATTGGAAATTAATAGCTGCTAGTTTGCCTAATTGATTTGCATAATGCTAATTGGCTTAATTGATTATTATACAGATGAGCAACTTTTAACTAACCTATTTCTTCAAAATATAATATATGCTGTATATTTAGTATATTTTGTATCATCTCTTCTAATAGCATGGGTGTGGGAAGCCGGCTAGCGTCTCGTCGCTCTGTGCAGTTTAATGCTGACCTTGTTTTCACTTGTCTGCTTGGAATGCTTTGTCATTTGGATATGAGGGTTGGAACTGGTTCAGTGTTGGTGGATGAAGCACATTTGTGCAGCACAGTTTAGGTAATGCTAGTGTGAGAGTCTGGGTGAGAGAGTGTGAGAGTCTGGGTGAGAGAGTGAGAGAGAGTGTGAGAGTCTGGGTGAGAGAGTGTGAGAGTGTGATAGTCTGGGTGAGAGAGTGTGAGAGAGTGTGAGAGTCTGGGTGAGAGAGTGTGAGAGAGTGTGAGAGTCTGGGTGAGAGAGTGAGAGAGTGTGAGAGTCTGGGTGAGAGAGTGAGAGAGAGTGGGTGAGAGTGTGTCCATAATCCCCACCCCCTTTAACTTTTTTTAGAATGCTTTTGTAGATCCAGCAGAGCAGTGCTGAAAACACACCAGCTGAAACACAAGTGTGTACGCTGCAGGCTGATTGTTAGCCAGACACACCTTTCACAGTTCGTCTTACAGAAACCACAGAGCAACATACGTTTTTCTTTTCTGGCTGACATTTATAGATGGAGTTGGCAGGTCTAACTGAGTTATTGTGGGGGTTTCAGTGCACCACAATGCCTGCACATGCCATCTGCCATCAGGTAGCACATGCTAATACAGCCATAGCCTCATCTACTTAAGAGACGAGCCACGGTGCTAAAGTCCCCCCCCCCCCCCCCCCCCCCACACACACACACACACACACACTCACACACAGTGGAGATCATTAATTGCATTGGTGGGATTTCTTGTCATTTTACTAACAGACTTACATTGCAGAACCCTTCACAATATCACCAGAAGGGTCGTGTAGGCACGTCCACAGTGGTGAGTCCTGCAGTCAGACTAATGAGGAACTTGGATTAGCGCCACTCAGACAGAAATGTGTCCTATAATAACCAAGAATATGGAAAGTAGCTTGTGTGATGGATGATCATTTCTACTTTACTTTGTGAAATATGTTTGTATTATTTTTTCTGTTCACTTTTATTCAACTGCTTCTCTCCTGATGGCACAAAGACAGTGTCTGTTCTTGGACCATGTGATTAGCATGACGTTACTCTCCGAGTTATGTTCTCTGGCTGGGGGAAAGTTTGAGTTTATCCCTCTGCCTGAGAGAACTGTTTGGAGAAGCCAACTGTTGCAAGCCAAAGTCTGATGTTCAACTGAATTTCTCCTACATAGCCCACATAGTCACTATTTAAACAGACAGCCCCCTCAGAATGCCTTATCTCTATTAATTTCACATCTGAATTTCAAATGAATCTCACAGCTTCTCATTAAGGAAAAGTATCTGTGAGAACATGTTAGGGGTAGCTTTTGGTGAGCACAGGAATGTCAAAACGTGAGTCAAAACCAATATACTGGACTACCTGGTTAAAACTGACAACCCAGTAGATCTTCAGTGTGTTGGAGGTGTAGAGTGGCTTTGGCCGGATGCTCCAGAGCAGGCAATCAGGAAGAAGACACGGGTAACACGAGACATGGTGCACTTACAGCACGATGTAAAGACTGTCCGCTTTCATTAAACTCAACTAAAGCATCCATGTCTCAGCAGGCCAATTACCTTCAGGACTATCCCACCGTCCTCTCCTCCCTGAGAATGAGATCTAGCTCAGTTAAATGTAGTGCACCAGTTTTCTGTATCTCTCTGGTCTCTCTTTCTCTCTGTGATCTCTGATTTCCAACTCTCTCTCTTTCTCCCACTCTTTTTCTTTTCCTGTCTCTCTTTCACTTTTTCTCTCCATCTCTGTCTCTCTCTCTCTGTCACTTATATTTCTTTGGCACCAGCCACCATACATCTGCTTTCTGCTGGGTGAGACAGGAGTGGCACATCCCATCTCACTCTGCTCTCAATTCCATATTTCCTTAAAGGAGTGGCGCTGAAGGGTTGGACTCCGGGGAGATGAGCGTTTGTGTTTATGCTCCTGTTTTCAGCCTGTCTCCTGTTTTCATTTGCATTGGCTGACACACTTTCTGTCATGTTGGGCTGTGAGGTTAGTTATCTCATAAATAAAGCAGCCATACCAGGGAATGCACGTGTGAGACTCCTGCAGCCCGGAGTCTTCCTCCATCTACTCTTGTGTGATGTGTTTGTGCGTGTTTAAGCCAGACTGAGTGACCATAGTCCCCTCTCCTCTCAAGTGCCCTACTGTGTTTGATCTGTGGGTCGTTGGGATTCATATTTGGTAGTAAGAGATATTTCACTCTCATGTTTCCAGAATACACTCACTGTGAAGGCAAATGTCAAAGCTCCATTCGTCTGGTTGCCAGCGAAGTGCAGAGTTGTCTACTCTGTGTCAGGAATTACACCACCCTGGAAATACACCACCCTGCAAAATGTAGCTCCAACCGTGATATAACTCTCTAACATGGTTTCTCAGTCATTTTTCATAATCATATATAGTTCATAGCAGTTATTCACATTGGGAGAAAAGTCAGAGTTTCTCTAAATGACACCATAGCTGACCCTATTCACCTCATCCACCCTCTCCACCCCAACACCACCCCACACACTCCACCACCCACTCCACCCCAACACCACACCACCCACTCCTCCAACGCCACCCCACCTACTCCACCCCAACACTACACCACCCACTCCACCCTCAACACCACCTTATCCCCAACACCACCTCACCCCAACACCACCCACTGCTGTGTCATCACAGTCACAGTTGACCACAAGCAGTGGTCAGTGATACATGGAGAGGGAGAGTAGAGCAGACCAGACCAAACGCTCTCAGACCCAGCACCATGGGAGAATGGAGCAGACCAGACCAAACGCTCTCAGACCCCTAACACCACCTACCGTCTACCACGGAGAGACTCCAGGGAAGATTGTGGGTGGCTTCTTGCCAACCCAGTTAATCCAAACACGCTTGAGCAACGGTCAATAGCTCTCGAGTAAACTGGATTCTAACTTCAGACGTATGAGGGTTTGAAGGAGTGTGACTGTGAGAGCTGAACTCTGTAGGAGAGTAAGGATGAAGGGCTCGATGATGAGGATGGATCACAGCATTTCTCCATCCTGTGTGGGTATGTAGCTGGTTGGTTTAACTGAATGTTCCTTCCTCTTCATCACAAATCCAAATTGGGCTCTGTAGTATAACCCATCTGTGCCACAACTAACCTCCAGATTAATTCTTCTCATTTCTGTTTATTTTATTTTGATTTTATTGCAAGCTTAAATCCCCCATGACCCTCAGCTAATTCTGTAATACTGGGCCCTCTGGGGCTCATTGCCCTGAGGATCTGTGGGTAATTATGACTAATGTCAAGGCAGACACCTCTGGCACTGAGTGATGGAGTTCTGACCCAGTACCGGAGTGGCTGCATGCCGGAAAATCCTTTTTTTTACATGTGAAAAATGAAACAGCCTTGCCATTTGTTTATGTGATTATTTATTTATTTTGTTTTTCCAGAAGCCACCTCACTGATTAACCCTTTCTAGGCTGATATTTGTTCAGCAGCACTGAGTTACGTTGGGCCAAGGTTACAGCCTTGATTCTGCACACATCACTGTTGCATAACAGACTTTTGTTTTGTGTTGTTAACTTGTTCTGCATGCGTTATATCTGCAGTCTCGGTTCACACACACCAGGCTGCTTCTCACGCTGCTGAGGGTTACTCCTGCCATTAAAATGCTAATAGCATGGGGAGGGTGTCTGTGCTGGACGACAGGATGATGAGAAGATCGATGAGGTGGTGAGGAGCAGTAGAAGAGAAGCTTCACGCAGCAGGACTGCAGGACTGAACAGACATGTTCTCCTTCTTTCAGCTCAGTTATGCTGTTTAATGAAGGCGGTTCTGTTTAATGAAGGGGGTTCTGCTTAATGAAGGGGGTTCTGCTTAATGAAGGGGGTTCTGTTTAATGAAGGGGGTTCTGTTTAATGAAGGGGGTTCTGCTTAATGAAGGGGGTTCTGCTTAATGAAGGGGGTTCTGCTTAATGAAGGGGGTTCTGTTTAATGAAGGGGGTTCTGCTTAATGAAGGGGGTTCTGTTTAATGAAGGGGGTTCTGCTTAATGAAGGGGGTTCTGTTTAATGAAGGGGGTTCTGCCTAATGAAGGGGGTTCTGCTTAATGAAGGGGGTTCTGTTTAATGAAGGGGGTTCTGTTTAATGAAGGGGGTTCTGCTTAATGAAGGGGGTTCTGTTTAATGAAGGGGGTTCTGCTTAATGAAGGGGGTTCTGTTTAATGAAGGGGGTTCTGTTTAATGAAGGGGGTTCTGCTTAATGAAGGGGGTTCTGTTTAATGAAGGGGGTTCTGTTTAATGAAGGGGGTTCTGTTTAATGAAGGGGGTTCTGCTTAATGAAGGGGGTTCTGTTTAATGAAGGGGGTTCTGTTTAATGAAGGGGGTTCTGCTTAATGAAGGGGGTTCTGTTTAATGAAGGGGGTTCTGCTTAATGAAGGGGGTTCTGCTTGAGGTCACAAGGGTAGAGCTCTAGGGTCACTGAGCGGGAACCCAAATAGGTAGGCGATGTCAGACAGGTGATATCAGGCAAGCGTAGTGCCACCAATGGGGAAACTGTTTTGCTGATTTTGTGGAATACGTCATGAATGACAAGGCTTGAGCTGTGGGTGGAGCTGTGGGTTACACTACGCCTGCTGTGCATCTGTGCTTTGTGAACTCACTCATAATACAGTATGTCTCATCTGGACAACAATACTGATGTCAGAATGTCAGAACAGTTATGGATGTGTGTGTGCGTTGAGTGGATAATGGGTGTGTGTTTGGGTGGAAGAGAGGTATGTGTGCTGGTGGATAGATGAGAGATGTGTGTGTTGGGTGAAGTGTTAGGTAGTAAATGCTTCATGCAGAGAGCAGAGATTAGAGAACCAGTGACAGATCCAGGTATTAATAATGCAAGATATGAATAATCTGAGAGTCATTTATAGGCCACACACACACACACACACACACACACACACACACACACACACACACAGGTGTTTCTTGCATCTTTTACAGCTGAACACATCCTCATCTCTTCTTCTCCTCACTCTCCTCCATCACTTTACCTGTTTCTTTGCTGTTTGTGGCTGTAATGTCATCCTGCACTCAGAGCACACGCTGTGCCTCCTACATACACTAGTGTTTCCTCTCTACTGGGTGCTCAGTCAAACTTGCCTGCCTTGTTGTGCTTTTCACTGTCGTCCTGATGGGGTGGGAGGAGGGGGGGGGGGGGGCGTGAGAGACCCCAACACTGCAATGTGAATTTATGACTTAAGACTCCTGTAGTTGAATGAAGTGCAATGAATGCAACCACAGTCACCACAGTCACCACAGTCCACGTTTCTGATCTTCAGTATGCCTTTATCTTTTGTGTTGATATGTACATCACACTGTGGCATTGCTCATTGTCAGATGCTGCATTAGGGAACAGAATCTTTGTTTTCTGACGAACCCTCTGATTCCAAGATCAAATAATTGAGTTTAATGGCTCGTTTGGTGCCTGGGTTTATGTGACAGGTCTCCACGGAGATATAATATGGATGAATAAGCCACCCCTCCCAACACACACACATGCACACACACATACACAATATTCTGGGCACATGGTGTCAGAGTCAAATTCAGTTGGAGCGTGTGTGACTTGCGGACGGCTTTCAGCGCAGACGTCTTCATTATCTCAGCATGTGGTCCACACAGGCCCGCCTGCTCCTCTCTGACGTGCTGCAGGGATCCTCTGGGGTGGTGAGGCAGCCAGCCGCATGGGCCTGAGTGCCAGCTGGAACCAGCACCACAACAAGAGTCGGATCCAGAACCGCAGCTGTCCCAGTAACCAATTCCCAGCGTCCTTCTCTTTCTGTGTTTGGAGGAACATCTCCTGACTGGCGAGGAGACATCAGCTCCCTCAAGCTGCTACTGTTAACTCTGAATCTCACAGGATGTCCAGAATCCATCCTGCCTGGCTTTGACCTTTCCTCTAATTAGAGCACTTGTGTAATAACCCTGGAGAATTCAGAAGGTCACGTATGCAGGACCTTGTGGGGGGTGAGCGGGACCTTGTGGGGGGTGAGCGGGACCTGAGGGTTTGTGTGAAAGTCCTGGTGGGTCAGGGTTTGTGGAGCCTGTGAAACAGCAGCAGGGCATGCTGGGAGGTGGTGGCGTGCACTACGGAGACATCGCTTTTCTCCTTGACCAAGAGATCCATCAGCATGCCACTTATCAGCAGCTCCAATCAATCGAGGTGACAGCAATCTGGCGAACGACCTTCCTGGCATCTCCGAGCATTTGTCGATATCCGGGCCATGGTGAGATCGTTCTGATCGATTCTCAGAATCACCCTCCACCCGGCTCCATCCCCCAGCGGTGATGTTGGGGTGTGACTCCAAAAGCAGGGGTCTGCTGGTGAACGATAAAGTGTATGAAACATCACCGTGCAGCACGTGTTGTGTTGACAAGAGGAACAGGAACCTCTAATTTCACTAATCACGCTGCGTACGGTGGAAACAGCATCACTCCTGCGGGTTTGCAGCCGACGTGTGTGGTGAGGAGAACTCCCCACCCATCAGATGTCCTCCACTACTGCAGTTTATTTCCGTCATGTAAAGGTCATACGTTTGATATCTGTATGGATGGCATTTAATATCCTGTTTATTTCGGAGCAGTGAGACCGTGTGACATTTCTTTGGTTGATAGTACAGTACTTCCTCTCTGCTGTGTGTTTGTTTAGGCAGGGTGCGCCGCCCTAAACCATGAGCCCTTCACACTAATGAAGTGCTATTTTCTGTAAATATGTATATGAAGATTGTTGAATACTCGAAATGTAATTTAAAGATGTCACTGTGCCTAATGTAGTCAGGCTTCATTCCCTATACTTGTGCAAACGTATTCCATGACATTAAATATTTACAGCACTGAAAACCTTTTCCTTTCAGCTGTAAATTGCAGTCAGAGGACCAGTTTATCTACGCACTGGGCACTCAGATTCTCAGACGTGACAAAGAAGCATCATCAAAAGGCATCATCTTTGCATAGGGAGGGGATTTAAAGGAGGACCCCACACAAGATATTTAAGAACGTCAGGATCATGGGCTGAGATGTTGCAGTTGGTCACAGGGTTGTCAGTTCCATCAGGATCTGTCACTCAAGCGTCCTTCTCCACTGCTACAGTAGTACACCAAGATTTCAGATCTGCCCATGGACACACTGGACACATCTATACCCCAGTTCACTCAGCATTCTGTCTGCTTAGATCCTCAAAGTATTAATATTTATGTTTTTCTCCCATGTCTCTGCCAGTATCAAAAGACACCAACTTCCCACACCCCCCAAGAACCTCTTAGATGTGACCTACTGGAGGAACAGTCACTCAAAGCATGTTGGTTTGATTCAGCTCTTAATCCAAAGCTCCGAGGCTGGGAATGGTGCTTTTGTGAAACACTACCATTTACATCCTCAGAGGATCCATTCCGCGGTGCTTGGAGAACCGTGTGTGGAGTGTGTTGAGCGTGGAGTGGGTGTGTCACCTGCAGGGCCTGGCTGGTGCAGCCTGCCCAGGGCTAGCCGAGCGTCAGCTGGCATCTTCACTGTGGTCCACAGGCTTCCTCTGAGACCAGCAAGAAGATCAGAGCTATTGACACTGCTCCAAATTTAACATTTAATCCTGTCAAATGATTACTGTGAGCTAATCCGGAATGATTCATCTTAATTTGTTTGAGGGCAAAAAAGGTTAAATTTGATACAAGTATCCAGATTTGTGTGTTTGTGGGGTTTTTTTTTGTTAAATCTCACATGACTTCAGCCAGCTCGTCTGGCAGAGGGGGACGTCTCTAGAGTCTCCAGTGCACGGGGTCAAAGTCTCTCTCAACAGTGTCGGCCTTATTGGGAACGTTAATCAGCCGCACATGATTTAAACTGTGCTAAGAGGCTTCAGTAGACTACAGACTGAGACAGTAGACAGAAGAATGTTAGTGGAGTGTGTTTGGGTTGTGTCTGGAGTCTCACCTGCCCTGAACCCAAGAACAAATACAGACTATTAAGCCTCTTTTGCACTGCAGGGAGAAACAGTTCTACATCTGAACAGAACTCTTCCAAATGGATTTCGACAACACAGCTCTGCACAGAATGCTTCCAAGCCTCAGTCAGCCCTCTAGTGAGCAGCCATATCAAATAGCCCCTGCTCCCCGCGGAGTTCACCATGGTTACAGCAGAATGCAAACATTGCGGCTCTGACCATGTGACCTGTCCCATCACCTGATTGTCTCAGATGTCTGTTTATAGCTGTTAACAGAGCACCTGAGGTAGCTCTGAGTATCTTATGGTACAACTGGTGACTAGAATTTCGGGCCCAGCCATAATGCAGCTTTCTGCAGAGTAGAAAAACACCAAATAGTATATAATCACTGTGATTTAGTACTCTTTGATGTTTTATTAATGTTGTTCAACAAGAGTACATGATTACATAAACCATACACATAGATAAAAGCTTTCTTTAGTCTCTGTGTCTCTTCTGCCTCACCTACACCACCCACATTCATATTTTACATACCTTCCGTGGGAAGGCTTGTATTTCATGTCAAACCAAAACTGAGAAATACAGAACTGAGGACCAGTTCTGAGAGCCGGTTGTGAAGGCCTTCGTTTATTCATCCGCCGCACATTTACAGCCTCTGAGCCTGTGGGAATTCAGAGAGGAAGACGGCCTGCTCCTTGTTTTTTAACCCATCTGAGTGGGTTGGGAAGGTTAATTTCCACAATCTACATGCACATTTTTTAGCGTGTTCACCAGGCAGGATGCACTCGCCAAACTATTACAATGATTTCTTTTGTGAGACGAGTGAATAGATGTAAGACAGGAGTCATAAGTCACTTAATGTCTGACCTGGAACTCTGAGTCTATTATCTAAGACTGAAAGATTGTTCTTCTCTTACAGCAGGAAATCTCATTCAGTCCTGTTATTATATATGCCATCCATGATAACAAGATCAGGGCCGACAAACCTTTGACCTTACTCCAGTGAACTGAACGTCAGTCTGATGTGCTCAGTGCTGTTCCTGCCTGTTTTGATCTTGATGAAGGTTCACTTCCTCATCCTCGTAGAGTACAGGTTTGTGCTGTTGATTAACAGACTGCAAGAGGACCAGTGTGTGGAGTGGGCCAGTGTGTGGAGTGGCAGACCGGCTGTGCTTACGGTGAGACCAGTTGTGTGTGGTGTGTCCTAGTGTCTCTGGTCCTGCAGCACTCTGTTCTGTGGATGACTTTCGGGATGACTATTCAGACCAACCCCCTCCCCCACATTCTGATCTTTCAGAGCAGAGGCACCTTTCTAGCTGGGCGTACCAGGCCTGCAGTGCCCTGATCCCTGGGGTGTGGTCCTGCTGTCTGGGTTGTGGTCCTGCTGTCTGGGGTGTGGCCTTGCTGTCTGGGGTGTGGTCCTGCTGTCTGGGGTGTGGTCCTGCTGTCTGGGGTGTGGTCCTGCTGTCTGGGGTGTGGTCCTGCTGTCTGGGGTGTGGTCTTGCTGTCTGGGGTGTGGTCCTGCTGTCTGGGGTGTGGCCTTGCTCTCTGGGGCATGGCCTTGGTCACTGGGGCGTGGCATTGCTGTCTGAGGTGTGGTCCTGCTGTCACACCTGAGTGGTTTATCAGGTCTTTGGAGCCAGAGGGCTTCATTTTAAGCTCGCTCCTGGAGGAACAGCCTTCCCATGATTCATTTGATGGAGCCTAGTGCCTATATGTTCTCCTGACCTGCAGGCATTATGGGACTTTACAGCTAGAGAGAAAAAAACACATGCACACTCAAACACGCACACATACACACACGCACACACACATGCACACACATGCACACATACCCATTTATATACATACACACACAAACACATAAATTCACACACACACACACACACACAAAATTTAACTGCAAGCCTTTTCTCTCGTAATATGTTAGCTTTTTTTCTTGTCTTCCGTTTTCGAGGTAATTGGTGTGTCGTATTGGGTTGCATAATAACGAGGTTTGTCTGTAATATGAGAGGTCTTTTTTCAAACACATCTCTTCTTTAGGTTCATCTTTAAAGTCTTGTGTAATCCCATAGAAGTGAATGGAAGGATTAATGTTTCTCTTTCATGCATGAAATGAGAGTCGTCCTCCGTCAGCAGGCCCAGCCCATGTGTTTCAGATGTGTGTCTTTCTCCACTCTCACTCCTGTCTTCCCATTTGCTGGTGTTGACTATTGATTTTTTTCTTCCTCTTTTCTCTTCGATTTCCCCAAATCCTCCTTTTCTCCTTCTGTTTCTGTTTCTCTTTGCCTTCTGTATTTCTTTCCTTTAATCTTTGTCTTTTATTAGCTCTCATTATCCCACTGTCTCTTTCTCTCTATCTCCATCTCTCCATCTCCATCTATCCCTTTCTCGAAAAGACGAGATCAGAGGCCACTGAGATGAGGCAGAAGCTTTCATCCTCGTTTGTTCCTCTTTTGTTCCTCGTCTCTTCTGGTCTCTCGTGGCTGGTGGGAGCTGAAGGCCTGTGGTGCTGCTTCACGCTCTGCTCCATGCTCACACTGTTCTCACTCTGAGCTCACTCCATGCTCACACTGTTCTCACTCTGAGCTCACTCCATGCTCACACTGTTCTCACTCTGAGCTTACTCCATGCTCATACTGTGGCCACTCTGAGCTCATTTTGAGCTTAATCTGAGTTGCAAATTAGCCAAGATTAGCTGCGTTTTTCATTGTTTGCAGGCGTGCATGTGTTTATCAGCCATTTACTGTATATAGTGACGGCTGTGCTTAAGAAGCAACTCAAATATGAATTGCATTTACCAATGAATGGATCATTATCTTCCAACAGGTTTTGGAAATGACAAATGACAGTACAGGCTGTGTTATCCGACTGCGGTGTGCAGAGCAGGACGGGTCTGATGTGCTT